>NC_056000.1:12467417-12771494 GCF_018446385.1 Zingiber officinale | reverse complement strand
GAAGATAGTAACAAACTACTATCTTCTTTCAAGTTAAATACAATGCAAACTTAAATAAATATACCGATAAGAATAGAAGATGAAGCTCGGTTAACACTTCTTGATGGAGTAGTTTGCTTAAAGATGAGAAGCAGAGCAGTAGCACGAACAGATACTTTGCACAGAGATGAACAGAATACTTCGTTACTATCTCGACCTCGAGCTCTCCTTTTATAAGCACGACTCGGTTGACTTATAAACTCTTTGGTCGACTGATCTGTTCGGTCGACCAAACCTCCTATCGGTCAACTGAACTCTTTGCTTTCCTTCTTCGCTGAAATCCGATCTTCGGGAATTTATGATCTTTAATGGTTCAGTCGACCAATCACCTTGTTCGGTCGACCAAATAGTGTAGTTTCCTTGTTCGCCAAGATACACCATTAATCCTTCATTAATATAGTGATCGTTCGGTCGATCGATCCCTGTGTTTAGTCGACCGATCAGCCTGACTTCTTTCTTTTCTTCGACTTGATCTGATCTCTGCCATGTCATCATGGTTTCGTCGACCGATCATCTGGTTCTGTCGATCGATCAACCTTTGATTGAATTCTATTCTGCTCTGGTCTGAATCCTGGTATGAGTCGTTCTTGTTCAGTTGACTCTGGGTTCGGTCGACCGATCAAGCTGGTTCCTGCAAAACAGAGCTAAACAATATATCCCTGTAAAATAAAATTAAGACAATAATATATGAATAGTAAGATGCATGAGTAGTATTTGATAGTAGAACTGCCTTAATCTCAACTTGAAAACTTTTCCGGTTTCTTCAGTTAGATCAGCGGCCTAGGGTTTATTCTTTTCTGAAACATGACCTCACTGTCGCTCCTCTAGTTTTATACCTCAACTTACCTGCCAAACATTGGTCCTCCAGACCTGTTTGATTTTTCTCTGCTCAGTGTCTAATCCCTGATCCACTAAGACTTTTCCTGCAATACTACATTAGTCAATAACAATAATAGTAATACAGAACCATATGGTAAAACTAAACTTAGAATTATCGAGATCCACTGGTCCGGTCGACCGAAAACCATCCGATCAACCTTGCTTGGCGTTCACTCCTCCAAGACTTTTTGTTATCTAAGATTACCTCCCCCTAGGATTTTCTCCATCCAGCTTCACTCACCAGAACCTAGAGTTACCTTCCTCTAAGATTTTCTCCACCTGCTTCATTCACCAGGACCTAAGGTTGCCTCCCCTTAAGGTTTTCTCCACCTGGCTTCACTCATCCAGCATTGGATTAACCCAACAGGAATTCGATATCAAATCCTCCAGATCTATCAAATCCACCTGGCTTCTACGATCTACCAAGATTTTCCTTGCCTAGTCATAACTAGGACTTCCCTTGCCTAACCGTAGTTAGTACTAGTCACTCGGTTGACTTCTCACCCTTGCCTAGCTGCGACTAGGACTTCTCTTGATCAAGCTCATTTAAACATATTTGTCGGACATTAAAACCTTAGAAGTCAATTGCATCAATATGCACCACTGTTGGTATAAATCTTTAAAGATCAACACCAGCATTGTGCCGGTTTGCACCACTGTTGGTGCTGATTTGTGCAAACCAACACCATGTTGGTGTTGATTTGCACTGGTTTGCACCACTATTGGTGCTGATCTTTAAAACCAGCACTAACGTGGTATTGATTTGCATAAACTAGCACCAACATGGTGTTGATTTACGTTAATTTGCACCATTATTGGTGCTAATCTTTAAAGACGAGCACCAATGTGGTGTTGATTTGCGTAAATCAGTATCAACGTGATGCTGATTTGCACATATTTGCACCACTGTTGGTGTTAATCTTTAAAGATTGACATAAATGTGGTTCTGATTTGCACAATTGTTGGCGTTGATCTTTAAAGTCCAACACCAACGTATTATTTGTTTATACAAACCAACACCAATGTGTTAGTGCTAATTTTCATGTTTGTGTTGATTTAATTTATAGAAACTAGCACCAACATGCATACAGGAGAGAGAGAAAATTACTTGTAGATGAGAGAGCTAAATAAAAACAGAAATCAGTTTTGGTCGTGCCAGACCATCCATGTTAGATGTCGCTCATGATAAGTCACCCAGTATATATATACTGCACACTTCATGCACACCTAAAATATTTTCTAAATTTGAAATTATTTTTTTATTAATACTATAATTCAACTTCTAAACTCTAAAATCAAAATTCTAAATAACTTAACCGTAAGTTAAAAAAATAAACAAAGAAATAAAAAAAAACATGTGTATATAGTGAGTACCTAATATAATTACTTTTTAAATTTTTTTAAATCTTAGAGTTTAGAGTTTAAATTTTAGTATTTAAGCTAAATAATTTTAAATTTTTTTTTTTCAAAAATTATATTAGGTGCTTGCGTATATAAAATAACATTCCACAACAAAAATTTAGAATCGAATTTCGAAAACCAAACCAGAAATGAAAACAACAACAAGCCAGCTATAACACAATCCAAAAATAACAAGAAGCCGAGAAAAATATCAAGAAAGCCGAGAAAAATATCAAGAAAATGTAAAGTAGAGACGAAGGAGCTTCTTAATTACCGCAAGACCCCTTCTCGGTAGGAATTGGAAATAATAATGGGTCAGGACTGGATTTTATATCCTTCATCTTTATATTCATCGAATAGAATATCAATCCTCAGGCCGATTAAAAATATTAGATATATTCTATACTAATAATTTTATTTGTATATCCAACTTAACCTCATTCAATAAAAATATATTAATATTAACATCATATCAACAAAACTATAATAAAAAAAAATGGGAACATGAGGAAGCCCATATTATCCACTACTCTTACCTTTGAGATAATTCTTATATAAAGGGTATATACATCTAAAGATAATTCATAAAGAAAGAGGTGTGGAAGAAAGAGAGGAAGAAAAATATTCAAGACTGTGGGATTTAATTTGTGCAATCGTCCAAAAGTGTTAGTCAACCTTCTCGTAGATGGCAAGGCAACTTTTTCCATCCAGTAATTTTCTCTTCTTCGAATTTTGCCGCAACAAGATATAATTTATTATTTCCTACAATAAATTTTAATTATAATTCTTTCATTGTTATCAGAACCTAGTTGTGATTTTTCGTCATCGTTTTCACGACTAATGTGTTGTAGAAGACAAGCATCGGCGACTACATCACGATAGTAGGATGTCGACTGTAGGGCCACAGAGAGACCAGTAACAGGGTCGTCGCTCTTAAGCGTCGCTCTCCGACGACAAGGTCGTTGGTAAGCGTCGCTCGCCGACGTTAGCACCGGCAACGCACTGCGCCAGGTTGAAAAAAAGCGCCAATGTCACGATTTCCCACTAGAGCCGGGCTCGGGACGCGGGCATATGCCGACGATGGCATTCCGGAGGCATCCTGGCTGACCAACGATGAACCTGTGGTCGGCGACGAGTCTTTGGCAACCTCTTACATTTTCTGCGTGAGCATGCGCCGGCGACCTCGTCGGGCCAAGAGCAATCGGAGTCTGGTGCCGAAAAGGACCAACAACCTTTCCAGGAGATCGGTAAGAGGCTGGCAGAGTCGGTGACTGTCGTTGCGCAGTTGAAGTAAAGTGGGTAGCGTGCGGTGAAGAAAACGGACGAAGGAGAGACATGGTCTGAGAAAAAAATTTGATTTTAATAAACCATTAAAAAACACAATAACGTTTTTTGTTTGCATGTTAAATGCATATAAAAAACGGATTTTGTTTTTTATGACATGGCAATAACTGTTCATAAAAAAAATCCTGAACAAAAAGTTAAAATTTCCTTTGACCCCCATCTGGTTCTAGCAAAGTGGGTTTGAACCAAAACGATGCACAGACCATTAGATCTTGATCTTATTTAAATCATTAGTTAATTTAATCGAATTAGTTTGATTCAAATCAGAATCAATTTGGAATGATTTAATTAGATCAAATTTGATCAAATATTCTAATGAGTCAGACTTAATCCAATGGGTATTGATTTGATCAAACGGATCAGAGTTTGATCAATAAGTCTGAAATTGACTGAAATGAACTTAAATTAAATAATAAAAGAACATAGGTACATAAAATCTCTATCCAATTATATTAGTTCTAACAAGGACAATGGATCATTCTTAGGATCTGGATTCCCGATCGACCGATCCGATAGGTCAATAGACTTAGACTCCTGAAAATCAAGAAGATTTATTTTTCTTGATTTATTATGTTGGTTCTATACATGTATACATTTAATTAAGTCGGTTTTGTACTACTGGTTAGTCGGTTTTGTATTAACATACTTAATTTCAATTTTTTAGATGACACAGACGATTACCACATTAACTCGCGAAGTGAGGCGGAGCCAACTTAGGAAGGAAATATAGGAGATAGAGTATAATTCTGATTATGGAGTCTATGGACATGTTAGACGGCTTGATGACCTATTTTGGAAACTTGAGTGAGAAGAGTTTCTAGTCCTGGACAGTCATAGGATCTGTGCTTTGATGCTTTCATTGCCAGAGTATTCTAAGGTCATAGTAGACTATATATGGGAGCGTCATGAAGCACGCGTCACATATTTAGAATTGTGTGATGACCTACTTCACCATATAGCTAAAGAGGATCCTGAAGAGTTCGAAAAGGACCTGGAAATGATCAAGGACGATCGAGAAGATGATCCAATTGTGGATCTGTTAGAGAATCCTAAAGTTGTCCCACTTGTGATTACCCCAAATGAGTTCAGGTTGAAGGCGGGGTTATATTGGCCACTGCACTAGTATTTGTCCTAGTGAGAGTGGTGGTAGCCTATTTAGTTTATTAGAGTTTTGTTATTGTCGTTATGTATGAACAATATTAGTCCATTTCGTTCATGTTAATTTTTATATGTTAACAATATGCAACATATTTATATTAATAATATATTCATTCATATGTTTGTTTATGTTGTTTACTCACATGATATATGATACTCTTTGATTTGTTCATTATAAGTCTAATAAATAATAATTAGTTCATTAGTTGAGATGTGTGTAATAATATTGATCAATATTGATTTGATTAGTCATATGAATGATGAGTGAAAATATAATTATCGCTTGATTTTGTAAACCATCTCAAATTAATATTGAGTCAATCATAAATTGTATGCATATGAATTTCATTGAATACTAAATAATATATTTATTTATGATAGATTATGACAATCAAAAACATTATAGCTGAACTCAACAAGGGTGAAAAACTTAATGGGAATTACTATAAGATATGTCACCTCAAGATACAGTATGTACTTGAGGAACAAGAAGTTCTGAAGGCGGTAAATCAGGTTATGGTATAACCTATAGATGATCCCACTGCACAAAACAAACCAGATTTTGATACCTATAAGGCATGGAAGAAAAAAGACTCAACTACAAAGGACATATTGATTAGTTCAATAGTAGACGACCTAACTTTTGAGTATGAGTCATATATTATGGCTCATGTAGTCTAGGTAGCTCTTAAAAAAATATATAGTGGAGTAAGTCTTAGCAAGCTTCAATAGTTGACGATCAAGTTTGAGATTTACAAGAAGTGTCCGAATATATCAATGGTTCAACACTTCAGGGAGATGTCGAACATGATTCAGGAGCTTAAAACTGATGGTCATGAGTTGACCAATGAACAACAGTTCAATCAGCTATTCGTTCCCTTCTAGATTCTCGGGAGACCATGAAGCAGACCTTAACTCATAGAGTATCAAGATTTTCACTGACGTCTCACGCCATATAGAATTAGAGGCGGAGAGAGTTGAATCTGTAAGGATTTCTGGATTAGTCTATGTAGCTGTCAGTTTTTGTTGGAGCATTTGAATCCATGAAAAAGAAATAGTTCAAGAAAGGGAAGGGAAAGAAGAAAGAAGCTGCTACTGTAGGACAGGGCCTAATCAAGAAGATAGGAAAGAAACCTAAAAACAAGTTCACTTATTTTAACTGCGGCAAGAATAGTCACTTCGCTCGGGAGTGCACTGAGTAGAAAAAGGTAAATCTAAGTGTGTCTTCTTTTCTTGAGCATTTTGTTGCTAGTTCGGTGTTATTAGCTAATTCTTATCCTTTGTGGATTATAGATTCGGGAGCAACCAATCATGTAACTTGGGAGAGAGTTACATTTATAGAGTACCGTCGGATACTAGCTGGCAACAAATGGATCTATATATGTAGGAAACAATGCAAGAGTTGAAGTCAAAGGAGTCAGCACTTACAAACTCAACCTTCGTGGTGGTAGTGTTTTATATCTACATGATGTCCTGTATGCTCCTGAAATTCGACGAAATCTTGTTTCCATTACGTGTCTTCTTGATTTAGGGTACTGTATTAGTTTTTACAGCCGATGTATTGAACTTAAAATTGACTCAGTGTTAATCGAATATAGTTTTTTTAACAAATGATTTTATGGTTAGAATCAGATGTCAATTCTACTATTGAAGGTTGTTTTTCAAACATTGCTCTAACTAGTGATGCAAATATAACTGATGAGGTTTGACATGCTGGATTATGACACATATGACAAGAATCAGTTGGCTAGAGAGAGTCTATTGGACACTCAGGCTAAGATTCACTTGTATATGTGAGCATTGTCTTTCTGGAAAAGCAACTAGAAAACTATTTGGTAAGGTTATTAGAGCTAAATCACCATTGTAGTTAATTCATTAGGATATTTGTGGTCCAATGAATATGAAGGCTAGACATGGAGCTTCTTATTTTATTACATTTATTGATGATTTCTCTCATTTCGGTCATGTATATTTGATTTCTCATAAATCTGAAGCATTGAATTGCTTCATTCGTTATATGAACGAAGTTGAGAATCAAATAGAACGTAAAGTTAAGACTTTAAGCACTGACCATGGAGGAGAATATTTGTCTGATATGTTTAAGACAATATATAATGATATAGAGATTATTAGACAACTGACAATCCTTGGAACTCCACAGTAAAATAAAGTAGCTAAAAGAAGAAATAGAACTTTTCATAAATGGTTAGATCTATGATGACGCAGGCTAATTTGCCTATTTCCTATTGGGGAGATGCATTATTAACTACGATCTATATACTTAACAAAGTACCTTCAAAATCAGTTCCAACTACCACATATGAACGTTAGATAGGGGAAAAGCCAAATGGAGAGTATTGACTTTGAAGAGACATTTTCTCCCGTAGTAAAATTGATATCAATACAAGTTATTTTGGCCTTTGTAGCACATATGACTTGGAATTACATCAAATGCATGTAAAAACCATTTTCCTTAACGGTAAACTTGACGAGAAAATTTATATGGTTCAGCCAAAAGATTTCATTGCTGAAGGCTAAGAGAAGAAAGTATATAGACTTAAAAAGTCAATATATGGAATAAAGCAAGCATTAAGACAATAGAACATAAGATTTAACGAAGTCATTTTATCTTATAGTATTAAGATGATCAATGAGGATCATTGTATTTTCCTAAAACGGGAAAAAAAGAAAGTATGTCATTTTATTATTATATGTTGATAATATACTGATAGCTAGTAATGACATTAGGCATGTGAATGAAGTTAAGAAGTGTCTGTCATCACAATTTGATATAACGAATATAGGAAAAACTGAGTACATCTTAGGGGTGAAGATCATTAGAGATCATCCTAAAAGACTTTTAGGTCTGTCACAATAGTCTTATATAAATAAGATATTACATCATTTTGACATGTTTAATTACAATATAGAGTATACACCTATTGTGAAAGGTACTATTTTGAGTAAGAGTATGTATCCTAAAACTCCAGAGGAAATAGTTGAAATGAATAAAAAAATCAAATGCCAGTGTTATTAGTAATTTAATATACACTATGTTGTGTTCATGTCTTGATATCAGGTATGTTGTTGGCTAGTCAGTCGCTTCCAATCAAATCCAGGACCGAGACACTAGAAGGTAGTAAAAAGGATATTCAGATATCTGAATGCGACAACAGATTATTGTCTTTGTTTCTGAGGATCAAATATGAGTCTGAAAGGTTATTCAGATGCAGATTGGGTTGGGGACCTGGATGATATAATATCTGTTGGATCGTGATGTTTCGATAGAGGGGGGGGTGAATATCGATTACGAAAAATTCTTTCGAAAAGAGTTGAGCGCAGCGAAAAAAGTAAGCAATGCTAACGCAGACCAATTTTACTTGGTTCGGAGCCTGTGTCGACTCCTACTCCAAGACCCGCACTCGTTGAGTGCTTTCGGTGGGCAATCACTAGCAGTTCGAAAATTATTACAAACTAAGTGCTGAAATGTTGATGAAAGTAAAAGCAATACCGACAAAGGAATAAATCGAAAAGGAAAAAGTGCATTGTCGGAGTTTCGTTAGTGTCGCAGGAGCGCAGAGCAGCAGAGCAAGCAGTAGAAGATCTACTTGTCAATTGTTGTTCTTAGGTTCCACCTTTAACCCTCCTTTTATATGAGACTCGGGGTGCCCCGGATCCCTTCCGGGCGCCCTGGTGAGACATGGCAGGTCCAACCAGCGAGATCCACGTGGCGACGACGCGATCAGGATAGAAGTTGCCTCCTGGGTAGGGGTGTCAATTCGGGTGGGTCGGGTCGGGTTGGGTCGGGTTGAGTTTTTTTTTTTTAACCCGACCCAAACCCGACCCGAACCCGAGTTCAACCCAAAACACCTCAACCCGAACCCGAACCAGAACCCGACCAACCCGATCAACCCGAACCCGACCCATATAACCCGAAAATCTGATTCAAAACGACTTTTTTGGGCTATTTTCCCTATAATTCTTCACTTTTATCTCAATACTCCATCATTATCATACAAACATGTTATTAATATACATAAAAACATCTAAATTTTTAAAATAAAATTTGATTTAACCCAAAAAAAACCCACAAAACCCTATATTTAAGTCAACCCGGGTCAACCCGAACCCAACCCGACCCAACCCGAAATTTTTTTACTCTCCAACCCGAACTCGACCCGAACCCAAAAATGCCCAACCCGAACCTGATTTTTTTCGGGTCGACTCGGGTTGGGTCGTCGGGTTGGGTTCATTTTTGACACCCCTACTCCTGGGCGCCCGGATCCCCTCCGGGCGCCAAGACCACCTTTCTCTAGAGATTCCTTCTCCTGCAAGACAAGGTTAGCCTGAGGCAAATATATAATATGTTTCCTGCAAAACAAAGTGTTAGCACGGTTTATAAATTCAATGTCAAGAGTATGACTTAGATTCCGTCTTTTCGAGACCGGAATCTAGTCACGATCTCGACTTAGATATCCGAAATGGATCTAAGTCGGATCGACGCCTAATGTTCCCTTCCCGGAAACGCGTCCTCACAGTCACTCCCTTCCAGTGACTTACCTTTACTTACCCGCCAGACGTCCGGTCAGCCCTTCGACCCGTCTGGACTTCTCGTCAGCTATCCGGTCAGCCCGTCGACCTAGTTGGACTTCTCGTCAAGCGTCCGGTCAGCCCGTCGACTTAATTGGACTTCGTGCCAAGCGTCCGGTCCGGTCAATCCGTCGACCCGCTTGGACTTCATGTCAGCTATCCGGTCGGCCCGTCGACCTAGCTGGGCTTCGTGCCAGATAGGGGTGTCAAAAATGAACCCAACCCGACGACCCAACCCGAGTCGACCCGAAAAAAATCAGGTTCGGGTTGGGCATTTTCGGGTTTGGGTCGGGTTCGGGTTGGAGGGTTGGAGAGTAAAAAAATTTCCGGTTGGGTCGGGTTGGGTTCGGGTTGACCGGGGTTGACCCGGGTTGACTTAAATATAGGGTTTTGTGGATTTTTTTGGGGTTAAATCAAATTTTATTTTAAAAATTTAGATGTTTTTATGTATATTAATAACATGTTTGTATGATAATGATGGAGTATTGAGATAAAAGTGAAGAATTATAGGGAAAATAGCCCAAAAAAGTCGTTTTGAATCGGATTTTCGGGTTATATGGGTCGGGTTCGGGTTGATCGGGTTGGTCGGGTTCGGGTTGAGGTGTTTTGGGTTGAACTCGGGTTCGGGTCGGGTTCGGGTTGGGTTAAAAAAAAAAAAAAACTCAACCCGACCCAACCCGACCCGACCCACCCGAATTGACACCCCTACTGCCAGACATCTGGTTAGCCCATCGATCTGTCCGGACTTCGCCTGCACACTCGGTCAGAGTGTTAGATCAACAACAAGACTAACTTAACTTATTTTGTCATTCATCAAAACCTGGGTTAAACCGTTAGTGCTAACCGCACCAACAATCTCCCCCTTTTTGATGGAATGACAACCTGGTTAAGTTAGTGAAAAGATATGCGAAAAACCAAGCATGATTTTTTTTTAAGGTTTTAAGTTAGTTTTTCAAATTTGTATTTAGTTGCTCTAACTTAACCACCTATCCCTCCCCCTTTGGCATTCATCAAATAAGGACATAAGTCAATTAACCAACACATAATTCAAACAGAGTAAAAGTTGTAAGAAATGATATTAAGGTAACTTGGGGGAGTTTTAAATTTCACCACATAGTAATTTAACTTTTGTAACATAACTAAATTTTGAAAAATAACTAATTTAGCAACATAACTTAGTATTTTTGTTTAGTAATTTTTAAAGATAGTTTTTGCAAAATTAGATGAATTTGCAAACTCAAGGAGAAGGTTTTTAAAAGCTAAATTTTAAAATAAGTTTCAATTTGGAACGCTTTACAAATATGAGTTTTCAAAATCAAAGTTTCAAAATCAAGGTTTAAATTTTCAAAATATTCAATTTTTAAAAACTTAGTTTATAAAGTCAAATTTAAAAGCTTAGTTTTATAAAAAAAAACTAGTTTTCATAAATATATATTTCAAATTGGATTTCCAAGGATCATATTTTAAAAAGATTTTTAAGAGGAGTCATTACTTTTAAAGTGGAGAAAATAATTTTGATACTAAGTATGAAAATAAGTTGATTTAATCCTCCCCTAAACCTGACATTTAAAATAAAGCTTTTGAAAATATTTGCTAAGAATATTTAATATAAGATTTTCAAAGTAATTTTTTTTAAAATAAATTGAGGTAGAATTTTCTAAAGAGATTTTAAAGAGAAAAAAATTACACTTAAGGAGATTAAAAAAATAAACATCCCCCTGAATTTGATACTCCTTTAATTTATTACTCTCCCTTAATTTATTAATCTTCCTTATTTTATTATCCCCTTGATATAATACTAAGGTTTGAGTGTGTTAAATTTTAAAGCTCTAACACATTTTTCTACCTAATGGTCTGTTTGGGAGGAGGTGAGGGAAGGGGAAGGAAGGGGAAATAAGGGGAAGGGAAATTTTGAACCTCGTTTGGGAAGAAGTGAGGAAAGGGAAGGAAAGGTAAGGAAGGGTAAGCTTTAACATTCGTTACCCATGGAAAGAGAGATTTTCTTACACCCCGAATTGGGGTGTAAGGAAGGGGAAGGGAAAATAAAATATTTTTTATTCCAATTTTATCCCTGTTCTTAATAGTTTAAGAAATATTTCAATTTCTAATTTTACTATATCGCCGGAGTTCAATTTCCTCGCCTTCTTCACAGCCCGCTTGCTACCAGGTTATTAGAGGAGGGGATCCGACACGTCTTCTAACTGAATTGAAGGGAGAAATTATGTTTGTCGTCAAAATTTAAGAGGATATCTACTATTTTTTAATTTTTTCCATCAAAATTTAATAAGTTTTTAAAGAATAGAAATTTTCGTTATCAGCGTTGTCTTTCAAATTTTTTTATTTAAGATTTTTAAAATCATTATTTTCATTATTTCTCATTTAATTACTTGATTATCGATAATTCATTGTTTTGTTATGAATAGTATAAAAAATTAATTTTTTATTTAAAAAAAGCTAATTTAAATGATAATATAAAAATTAATTTTATTATTAAAATTAAAATACCTAATTTATATTTATAAAATAAATATTAATATTATGAAAATTTTCTTATTTAAAAAATAAGGGTATTTTTGTAACTTTATCTATTTAACCTTCATTCCCCTTCCTTTTCTCCCAAACAAAGTAACACATGTTACGTTAATGAATCTTCCATCTCTCCCAAACAAGAAGAAGTTAAATACTTTACTTCGCCTCACTTCTCCTTCCTTCCCCTCCCTTCCCCTTCCGTTAATGAACCTTCCCTTACTCCATCCAAACAGAGGGTAAGTGTTCTAGGGGATTTAGTAACACATAATTATCTCCGTATCTTTGGTATAATTATTTATTTGAGTTTGATTAATCAATAATTAATTTTAGATTCAAGTGTTTAACTTTAGTTTAAGGTTAAATAAGATAAGATTTTATTAATTCAATAACAGTTAACCATTATCAATAATTTATTAATTGGTTTTTACTTGATTTAATAATTTAATACTTAGTGAAATAATTTAAATTTCGTATTGATTTAACGAAAGTGCTAGTTATAGTTTTAACTATTCATTTACTTCCTTAGTTTAAAGTTAGCATTAATTCGACGTTAAATTTATTAAAGTTATTTAACATAGTTAAGGTTCAATTTAAACCAATCGTTAATAATGATAAATTATGATTTAATTATATTTTGATTAACAATAAAATTAAGATTTATTGAGTTAAATTAAGGTTAAGCATTAATTAACTGTTTAATATAAGGTCACATCTAATTTAGATCACAATTAATTTTTGAAGTTTACTTCCATTATTAAATTTATGATCTTAAGTTAATCAAATTTTAATAATGTCATTAGGTTTAGATTTAGTTCAAATATTTTAATGTAATTAGAATTTAGGGTTTAGGGTTTATTATTATATAATTTTATTTTATTTTAACTTTAAGTTTACTTTTTGAATTACAATGACTTTTTAAACTAATTTTTAAGAAAAACATAATTTTTTAAGTTAAAAGATTTAAGCTAAAAAGTAATATTTTTTTTAAGTAATAAGGATTTTTAATATAATTTTTTTAAAATGATTTAAGTTTAAGTATAATTTTAATTGTAAATTTTAAATTAAGTTTAAATTTTAAGTTTTAAATTTAAATTAAGTTTAACTTTAATGTTAAGTTTTAATTTAATTTAAAATTAAGTTTTTAACTTTAATTTTAAAGTTTTTAGTCTAAGTTATAAAGTTTTAATTAGCTAAGTGTCTTAATTTTAAAATGATTTTTTTTAATGATTAAAAGAGTTTTTTAAAAGGATTTTTTTAAAATGAATTTTTAGATGTTTTTAAAATATTTTATAAACAATTTAAAATAATTTTTAAAGAATTTTTAAAAGAGTTTTTAAATAAATTTAAAAAATACTTTTTAAAGAACTTTTAAATAGTTTTCAAAGAATTTTTTTAAAAGAGCTTTTAAAATAGTTTTTAAAGATTTTTAAAATATTTTTTTTAAAGATTTTTTTTTTAGAATAGTTTTAAAAGAATTTTTAAAATAATTTTAAACTAATTTTTAAAAGAGTTTTTAAAGAATTTTTAAAATAGTTTTTTTTAAAGAATTTTTAAAAAAGTTTTTAAAGATTTTTTAAATAGTTTTTAAAGAATTTTTTAAATAATTTTTAAAGAATTTTTAAATAATTTTTAAAATAGTTTTTAAAGAATTTTAAAATAGTTTTTAAAGAATTTTTTTAAAAAATAGTTTTTAAAATAATTTTTCATGAATTTTTAAAATAGTTTTTATAGAATTTTAAAATAGTTTTTAAAGAATTTTAAAATAGTTTTTAAAGATTTTTTTAAAAAAATAGTTTTTAAAATAATTTTTCAAGAATTTTTAAAATAGTTTTTAAAGAATTTTTAAAATAGTTTTTAAAGAATTTTTAAAATAGTTTTAAAAGAATTTTAAAATAGTTTTTAAGGAATTTTTTTTTAAAAAATAGTTTTTAATAAAATTTTTCAAGAATTTTTAAAATAGTTTTTAAAGATTTTTTTAAAATAATTTTTAAAATAATTTTTCAAGAATTTTTAAAATAGTTTTTAAAGAATTTTTTTTAAATGATTTTTTAAAATAGTTTTTAAAATAATTTTCAAATTAATATTTAAAATGATTTTAAAATAGTTTTTAAAATAGTTTTCAAAATAAATTTTGAAATGATTTTTAAAAATGGTTTTTAAAATAATTTTCAAAATAATTTTTGAAAAAATTTTAAAATGATTTTTAAAGTTGTTTTTAAAATAATTTTTAAAATATTTTTTTAAATAATTTAAAAAGAGTTTTTAAAATGATTTTAATATTTAAGTTCAAAAAAATTTTTAAGTTAAAAAAAATTAATTTTAATTGTAATTTGATTTAATTTAATTTAATTTAACTATATTTAATTTAATTTAAATTTAAATTTAGTTTTAATTAATTTAATTTAATTTAATTTGAATTAATTTGAATTTAATTAATTAATTTAATTAATTTAATTTAATTTTTATTTAATTTTAATTAATTGAATTGAATTTAATTTAATTCATTTAATTTAAATTAATTTAATTAAAATTCAATTTATTTTTAATTTAATTAAAATTTAATTTAATTAATTTAATTTAATTAATTTAATTTAAATTAAATTAATTTAATTAATTTAAGTTAAATTTAGTTAATTTAATTTTTATTAATTTAATTTTAATTAATTTCAGTTCATTTTAGGTTCTTAGTCATGTCACCCGATCTATGTTTTCAATTAGGGAATATTATAATTTTGTGAGATGAATTAGGTTCAATTTTTGGATTTGTTTTTAAGTTGTGTTAGATTCAGGTTTAGCTTTGGGTTCAACAAATAGGCGTTCTCTGGATAAATTTCTGGGCTATGGTGAGTCACTCGGAGATCATTATAGTAACCATACCTTCGAGGTTTTCCAAATAGTCCTATCCACTGGACTTAGTACAAAACCTTGGTCTAACTGGCTAGGATCCATAAATGATAGATTCGGTCAGTTCCACTTAGCCAAATGCACCAGGTCGAAGTCATATCTTCCTAGACATGCATAAACTAAGCTTCCCTAAAGTTCTATCATCCAAAACTTCACCAGTACCATTTTTCAAGTTAAACTTAAATCCTTTTTAACTAGTCATAGTTACCCTGTCGGGTAGGTTGATTAGAGTTACCCTATCGGGTAGGTTAGTTTTGGAGGTGTCATCTATTCTGGAGCCTCCCCTGAATTATTGGCCGTTAATTTAATTTTTAGTTCTGGGTTTATTATAGTTAAGTTTTGGCTAAAATTTAATGTTTAATTTATAATTTAGATTTAAGTTTTTAATTTTGAATTAATTAAATTGGTCAAATTATCTTTATTTAAGAGAGTGTATTTAATATTTGAATTTTCTTTTAATTTTATTAAGTTAATTGAATTATCTTTATTTAATAGATTAGTGTTAATGTTTAAATTTTTACTAATTTTTAAATTTGAATTAATTAAAGTGTTTGAATTATATTTCCTTAAAGGTTTATCTTTTAACCTTTTATTAATTGTTAATTTTAAGTTTTTCAGATTATCTTTGTTTAATATGTTATTTTTAACATTTAATTTTAATTTTGTTAAATTTAGTTTTGATTTTATCAAAGTATTTGATTTTATCTTTATATTTTCTTTGTCTTTTAAGTTGATATAATTAGTGGAATTTATTAGATTATTTTTATCATTAAAATTTAATTTTTTGTTAATTAAATTGTCTCGGGTTTTGATAGGATTTTTTAGATTAACATTGTCTAGATTATTAAACAATTTATTAATTGTGTCTAGATTAATATTGACCTTATCATCATTATTATTTGAACTTTCAGATTTGTTTAGGTTTAGATTTAAATTTTTAGGGTTATTAATTATTTTCAGATTTTCTAAATTTTCTAAATTAATTAGATTTATTTTATCAAAAAATATCCTAGGGGTATTTTTGCAAATATTGCCAGCTACACTATTTTCACAGATATTTTCAGAAATATCCAAATTATATATTCGTTAAACTACTATTAGCAGGGGTATTTTGGTAAATATTGTTGGTGCAACCTTAGGTCAAGGTTGATCTGGTTGACCTGACTCGAGTTGACCTGACTCGAGTTGTATTTTGATGTTTGACTTAGGAAGATTGTTGGTGCAACCTTAGGTCAAGGTTGACCTAGTTGAGTTGTATTTTGATGTTTGGCACTCGTGGAAGAGTTGTATTCTTGATATGGGACAAATGTTTGGGAGATTATTGGTGCAACGTAGGTCAAGGTTGACCTGGTTGACCTGATTCGGGAAAGAGTCCAAGTATGGAGACTTGGCACGGAGAAGTCCTAACTGGGATGTTAGGCAGGTGGAAAGTCCTGGTGAGTGAAGCCAGGCAGTGGGAAAGTCCTAACTGGGATGTTAGGCAGTGTGGAAAGTCCTGGTGAGTGAAGCCAGGCAGTGGGAAAGTCCTAACTGGGATGTTAGGCAGTTGGAAAGTCCTGGTGAGTGAAGCCAGGCAGTGAGAAAGTCCTAACTGGGATGTTAGGCAGTGTGGAAGTCCTGGTGAGTGAAGCCAGGCAGTGGGAAAGTCCTAACTGGGATGTTAGGCAGTTGGAAAGTCCTGGTGAGTGAAGCCAGACAGTGAGAAATTCCTAACTGGGATGTTAGGCAGTGTGGAAATCCTGGTGAGTGAAGCCAGGTGGAAGTCCTGGTGAGTGAAGCCAGGCAAGGGAAATCCAGATGGGTCAAGGTTGATCAGACATCTGGTGAAAAGTTCAAGCAGGGAGCTTGGCACGGGAAAAGTCCAAGTATGGAGACTTGGCACGGAGAAGACCAAGTTGGAGACTTGGCACGGGAAGTCGGAGAGAGCTCGGTAGCTCGGTAGCAAGGGAGCTCGGTAGCTCAGTAGCTCGGGAGCTCGGTAGCTCGGTAGCTCGGTAGCTCGGTAGCTCGGTCTCCGGACGAAGTCGGAGAGAGCTCGGGAGCTCGGTAGCTCGGTAGCTCGGGAGCTCGGGAGCTCGTAGCTCGGTAGCTCGGTCTCCGGACGAAGTCGGAGAGAGCTCGGTAGCTCGGTAGCTCGGGAGCTCGGTAGCTCGGTCTCAGGACCAGATAGGATTTAGGGCTGGGAGCTCTAAACCTGGATCAGTCTGGTGACCGATCAGGAGTCGATCCGAAGCCGAACAGGAGCGAGGCGCAAGAGGGGCTGATCGGTCTGGGGACCGATCGGCTTTGACCGATCAGGGACCGATCAGAAGCGAAGGAGGAGGGAATGGATCGGTCTGTGGACCGATCAGGGCACTAGCCGTTGCGACGCAACGGCTAGATTTCTTCTGTGCTTCTTTCTTCGCAGGTATAAAAGGAGGCTGAGAGCTTCTACATTGACTACTACTTCTTCTTCCTTGGATTGAATCTTCTGCTTCTGTGCTCTGAGGTTCTGAGCTTTGTTGAGCTCGCTTCCGAAGTTAGCTGCTGCTGTTGTCCGAGAAGTTGTTGCTTCACAGGCAGTCGACGAGAAGGCGAGTTAGTGTTTGTACATTGTTCTTGTCTTTCTACTTGTATTTCTTGTACTCCTTCTTGTTGTTGCAAGTTTTGTGGCGAGGTTTCTCCACCCAGAAGGAGTTCATATTAGCCGGTTTTCCGGGGACTCATCCACCGACGGATTGACTGGACTCGTCCACCTTACGGACACGTCGAGGAGTAAGAGTCCTAATCTCCGAACCTGGTTACATCGGTTTGTTTTTCTTCTCCTCAGTTTCTTCCTTGTATTTCCGCTGCGACTAACCCTAACTGTAGGAAGAACGCGAGAATTTGGGGCGGCTATTCACACCCCCCTCTCTAGCCGAGTACGAACGATCCTAACAAATATTACTCACCTTAACCGCATCCCCTAATTCAGTAGGCTTTTCGATTGGATCTTACCCGAGTTCAGATTCGATTTTTACTTGATCCTCGAGTTTCATTAGCTCCTCGTGAAATTTGATCAACTGGGTCCAAAGCTCATGTGCATCTTTGTACTTTTCTAGCCTATATAAAGCATTGTTAGGTAAAACATTACAAATAATTTTACTTACATTTGTGTTTATATCTGAGTTCTGAGAGGGTTTTCTCAATATCAGCCAATAATCAAAGTTTAGACTTCCTAAGAAACATTCCATTTTTCGCCTTCAGTAGTTGAAATCTTGATCGTACGATGGTGGTTCATTGGGGTTCCATCCTTCTTGAAGAGGCATTATTCTTGCACACAGAGAAACAGACAAAAAATCCAAAGACTAGGTCTTGAATTAGCAGTGCTGGAAAAAATAATATTTCACTATTTTCAGAAAAATAATAAAATATTATTAAAATATTAATAAAATATTTGAAAAAATATTATTTCAAAAGTTTGAAAATGTAATATTTTGTCAATACTAAATAATGGTGAAGAGATGACGATGTATTTTTCAAAAACTGTTTTGGAGGGAAAAAACGAAAGACGTAAGGTTTTATTTTAAGAACGAACGATATCTAATTTTTCTTTAAAAAGACCCCCCTTTGTCTGATTGGTGGTTGCACCAAGTTAGAGCGGTACCTGCTCTGATACTACTTGTTGGATCGTAATGTTTCGATAGAGGGGGGGTGAATATCGATTACGAAAAATTCTTTCGAAAAGAGTTGAGCGCAGCTGAAAAAGTAAGCAATGCTAACGCAGACCAATTTTACTTGGTTCGGAACCTGTGTCGACTCCTACTCCAAGGGCCACACTCGTTGAGTGTTTTCGGTGGGCAATCACTAGTCGTTCGAAAATTATTACAAACTATATGCTAAAATGCTGATGAAAGTAAAAGCAATACCGACAAAGGAATAAATCGAAAAGGAAAAAGTGTGTTGTCGGAGCTTCGTTAGCGTCGCAGGAGCGCAGAGCAAGTAGTAGAAGATTTTCTTGTCAGTTGTTGTTCTTAGGCTCCACCTCTAACCCTCCTTTTATATGAGGCTCGGGGCGCCCCGGATCCCTTCCGGGCACCCTGGTGAGATGTGGCAGGTCCAACCAGCGAGCTCCACGTGGCGACGACGCGATCAGGATAGAAGTTGCCTCCCGGGCGTCCGGATCCCCTCCGGGCGCCCGGACAACCTTTCTCCAGAGATTCCTTCTCCTACAAGACAAGGTTAGTCCAAGGCAAATATATAATATGTTTCCTACAAAACAAAGTGTTAGCACAATTTATAAATTCAATGTCAAGAGTATGACTTAGATTCCATCTTTTCGAGACCGGAATCTAGTCACGTTCTCGACTTAGATATCCGAAATGGATCTAAGCCGGATCGACGCCTAATGTTCCCTTCCCGGGAACGTGTCCTCACAGTCACTCCCTTCCAGTGACTTACCTTTACTTACCCTCCAGACGTCCGGTCAACCCTTCGACCCGTTTGGACTTCTCGCCAGCTATCCGATCAGCTCGTCGACCTAGCTGGACTTCTCGCCAAGCGTCTGGTCAGCCCGTCGACCCTCTTGGACTTCTCTCCAGCTATCTGGTCAGCCCGTCGACCTAGCTGGACTTCATGCCAAGTGTTCAGTCAGTCCGTCGACCCGCTTGGACTTCGTGCCAGCTATCCGGTCGGCCCGTCGACCTAGCTGGGCTTCGTGCCAGACATCTGGCTAGCCCGTCGACCTGTCTGGACTTCGCTTGCACACTCGGTTAGAATGTTAGATCAACAACAAGACTAACTTAACCTATTTTGTCATTCATCAAAACCTGAGTTAAACCGTTAGTGCTAACCGCACCAACAAAATCCACATCAGGCTATGCGTTCTTGCTGAATGATGACGTCATCTCATGGAACAGTAAGAAACAATCTTGTGTAGCTTTGTCAACTATAGAAGTTGAATATGTGACATGTTCAGCGACTGTGCAAGAAGCAATATGGTTGAGAAGGTTCCTAAAGCATTTGAAGATTACTGAGGACAGTGGGAGTCTAATAACTGTCTACTGTGATAGTCAAGCTGTAATAGTTTTTTCCAAGGATCCCAAAATCACAACAAAGGCAAGCATATAGATATAAAATATAATTTTGAGAGGGGTATTGTGGCTAAAAGAAAAGTAATTCTTGATTATGTCTCTACACATGCTATGCTTCCAGATCCTTTTACTAAGCTAATGACTAAAGAGTCATTTAAAGAACATGTAAAGTCTTTGAGACTTTGTAGAATGTAACAACATTATAATTACAATCAGATATTGTGATTTGATTGTATAATTTGCCATAATTTATTCAATGTATATGATTTTGCTATATTCATATAAGATCTCGATGAGTATGTTGACAGGTTGAGATTGGTCCACTCACATGAGCAATCATCTCTGTTTGTTGAGTATAAATAGAAGTAAGACAGTTCCTTATGGGATAACTTATGTAGCTGTGAACATAGACAAATCCATAAGTTAAGGTCGCATTGATAATTGTGTCAATTTGAGATTATTTATATGTTAATAATGATCGAAGTAATGACCCTACCATTTACTGAATTTGTTGAAAGCTAGATTAGAATTCATATGTTGAATTCAGAATTAGACATTAGATATGTTTAGATCAAAATCTATACAATTTTAAATTTGAGGAAAAAACATGTGCTCTTTTTAGTAAAGAGAATAATATCGTAGCATGTGATTCATACCACATGTGCTATTGTGATAATAAAGGTAATAGAAGAATGGATCCCTATTTCTTTACTATGTGAGACCTTTGAGATTATAAGTTAATATTAATTTTGCCCTTAGTGACTATTTAGCTGTTTACTTGAAGTTTTAATCAGCGTCTGCTACTTTAGCATGTATCCTATGGCTATAGATGATTCAATCTACAGGACATAACTAGAAAAACAACTGATTAGAATGAATAAATTTTAACTAAAAAGGAAGATTAAATAGATTTACATCTTTTGATATTATTCATTGGTCGACTAATTTCTGTTATGTATAGAAATAATTATAAATACTGAATGTAATAGTTCTCTTCTCTCTCCTTTAATTGTTGCATACAATTACTGTAATACTGATTTTTAAAAAAACATCATCACCTTAGTACTTATTTTTAAAAACTAGAACCAAGGTGTTGCTAGTATTTAAAAACTAGCACCCATCACCAAAGTAGTGTTGGTGGTGGACCACCAAACCAGCACCATACACTTAAGTGTTGGTTTGTAAAAATAAACACTAACTTAGTGTTGGTTTGTAAAAACCAATCCTTTAAATCCTAAATTCTAAATCCGAAAATTAGCATCAAAATTTTGCTGTGATTTATAAATCCTAAAATCAGTATTAAAGTGGTGTTGTTTTTTTATAAAAATGGTGTTGGTTTATAAAAATCAGCACCCTAAACTCTAAAATTAGCATTAATATTGGCACTAATTTTTATAAATCAGCATCAAGATGGTACGGGTTCAAAAGAAATTGTCATCCCTAAATACGAACGACGGATCGACAAGCGAGGAACTGTGAGGAACAGGAATGGCGAGTCAGGATCGACAAGTGAGGAACGGAAGGACGACGTCGTGGCGAAAGAGAAACAACTTCGTCAAAACCTAACTAGGAAAATGACCAGAGAGGAAAAGTGGTTTAAGAAAATAAAAGGAAAAAACAAATGACACGACATAGAAAAAATGATATACAAAGATAAAAATCTTCGGAAAAATCTCAACGATAGATACATAAAGTGATAAGGCCCACAATAATAAAAATGATGTGTTATTAATTTATGTGTCTATCCTGAATTTTTTTCTGAAATTTTTTCTCTCTGCGTATCATTACTCGAAAAATTAGGTTTAGAAAAATAAAAGGAAAAAAATTATACCTCTCCTCTTGTGAACACATAATTATTTTTAATTTATTTAATTTTAATACTATAACACAAATTCTAAACCCTAAAATTAAACTCTAAATTCTGAACCCTAATTTAAAAAAAAAACTAAAAAAATTTATATACTTGGTGCGATAATATATATATAATTATATTTTTCACTACGAGGCCAAGCCTTTTCCATTTCTATTTTCTTTCAATCAAGGAAGGTATATTATTCTGGTCCCAGCGTTTCGCATTTAGGCGATCCAGAGGTACGCCTTCTCCGATTCCCGTTCACCTCCAAATCGACCTCTTTCTTCTATCAAAAACACGGTTAAGCAATTCCACTAGGGAATTTCCCAACCTCCCATCCGCTGACGAAGGAAGAAATCCGTATCCTCTTCAATCCTACGCTAGCGTGCGCTTGTTTTGTTTGAGGTTGCACCCTTTACGATCTCGACCGAGCACTTCACGGACTGCAACGAGCCTCTTCCTCGCTTCGCTTGCTGCTGATCAAGACTCGGCAGCTATCAGGTCGATCTTTATGCGCATGTTTGTGTGGCAGGGTTCTAGGGCTTCGAAATTTGTTTTTTTGGGGCAGATGTAGGAGAATCTGTTGGCTTCACTACTACATTCGAACTATTGCTTCAATGATCCAGACCTAGGTTTTAACAATTTTGTTTTATTGACTTTGTATTCGGCTTTGCGAACCAAGTCTGAATTTCAACATCGTAACTGATTCGGATATGTGCATGCTTTTTCTTCAATTTATTATTATTGTTGTTTTGGCTGTGGGGTTTCTTACTAATTACTATGTGGCCGGCTATCCCAATTTTCTATCGATGCTCGTTATACGGATTGATATTGTTTTTTCTTCTTATTTTTCTGCTTGAGCTTTTATGATTTCATATATTCCGTTTATCTTTCTCCACATCTCGCTGAATTGGTTTTTTGCATCTATGTGTCCCTATCGGTTATTCATTAGTTGATCCCCATGCTGTATAACTTTTAAAATGAAAATGTCACCATTAAATCCTAACTGCCTAGAGGCTCATTGCTGTAGTTTGAGAAATGAGGTAAACTGTAGTTTAAGCTGGTTGGCTAAACCTGTAAGTTGCACAACTGACTCTCGTAGATCTAATTAGCGCCTAGACTAAACTTATAATATGATCACTTAGGATACTTGAAGGCCTAGTATATGGTGATCCATCAGTTATTTGATTGGCACTCCTAATAAGTATTTAGATGCTATACTTACTGTAACTTTCCATGATTACCTTTTGCAGAAGTATCTGGGTTTCTCAGCTTGTTGGATGATGTTTAATTTTGTGTGTTGTATTTTTCTTTTTTTTTTCCCAACTAAACTACTGTAGAGAATGGTTCACGAAATATACAACAGCAATTAGTGAAGTCCATAGTAAATTTCTAGAAGCTATTTTTGCCACTTTGTTTATACTTCAGTGTCAATCTGACTTTAGTTTGCTTGTAGCTTTGTTTTTGTTTTTGCTCTATTTATTTTGTGTTCAGATTTAGGCTAGAAATAAAGGTGAAGGTTTCAAATTTCAAACTGTTTGTCCATAAACAAGTTGGGAACCTACTAGTTGTATTTTCTGGTAACAATTTGGTTGTAAATACAAATGTACACACTTATATTATATAAATTGTAGTAACCTTTTTATATATCAATTGCCATAATACCTATTTTCATCTCTCTAGAACTTTTCCCCCCACGCATGCAAACACACAAGTTCTCCACCCTCTGACATCCAGCAGCTATCAAAAATTTTCCACTGATGGCCTTTTCTTCTCTTCCACAACCACAAGATCATGGCGCGCTCTCTTTCTTTTCATTTCTTCTAAATTATTACCTTCTCCTTTCTCCTCTAGCACCAATCTTCACAAATAGGATGATTCACCTGATTCTCTCTCACCCATCCCTGGTTGCATCAGATTTCCACTATAGTTGATATTCTTTGTGTGAAAATTTTTGTTTCATTGCTTCTATTTGCTGATTTCTCAGCAAAAACTGGATTGCAAAGGCAAATTCCAAATTTAATCGGCTGTTCTAGATTGGACTTGGACTATTTGGAACACTGTAATTGTATTATTATGGATGAAGCTACCAGTTGTAATCACATTCCCTTCTAGAAAGTTTTGAAATTTTATTGAAGAACGAAGATTAATGCCAAGATTCCCAAAATTCCTTCATATTACTCAAAGCACCATCTGATCTAGATGACCTTTAGCTTAAATTTGTTCAACATAGTATTGAAAATTTTTCCTTAAACTTATGTGGATTACATTGACTATTTGATTTCGACTAGGTTGTTTGAAGGGACAAGAACTTCAATTTGGACACAAGATGGTATGCTATTTTACTGTTTTAAAGCTTTTGGCTTTCCTGAATTCTATTTCAACAAATTGTTTTTTCATTGCTTTAAAAGTCACTAAGCATCTTGTCAATGAAAAACAATAACTTTGGCATTTCAATCATGGATTATTTTCATCTCCCATATGAAGAACGTGTTAATTATTTATTTCACATTCTGTTAGCTTCTGCCAGAGAATAGGAGAATTCATATGTCCATTGAGTGATTGTCAGTATAGACTTGTACCTGAAGTGCTTGGTATGCTATGCAAGTACATATATTTATTTTCAAATTTGTCTTGTTGTACTCATGTGATCCTTTTTGGAGGTTTGCTTTAGAAAAGGTGCTGGGCAATTAAGAGAGACTCAAATTTGTGTCCTTATGTATAATTTTGCACAATGTTTAGAAAGGTATTCTGGGTGACTAAGAATAATGTAATGTATACTGAGACAACTTCTTCATATATATGCTTGATTGGGATCTTTAATTTTTTTTCTTCTATGCCATTATTTAGTTTATCTTAAACATTCAATTATTTCTGTTTCAGCTATTTGGAGGATTTAATTACCATGGGAATTCATTTGAGCAGTCTTACCTTTGCTATCCAGCTTCATTCATTGATAAGGTTTGGAATTCTTCTCTCTTCAATTGATGACTGTTTACACTTATTGTTTCTATACTCGTTGAACAGTCTTACTATTTGGCTTGCAATCAAATACTGAAGTTGGAGTTTGCTTTTCTCAGAAATGTCTTCACAATATACTGAAATTGGAGTTTTAGAAGTTTCTATTTGAGTTTGTTAGTATATTCCATGAGTTTATAACTGTGAGGATCAAGGACAAATAATTAATATTGGATCTTGAGATTCCAACCAAGTGATTTGGATTGTTTAGTGGCAATTTTGGCCATAGTATTACAAGATTCTAACTCATAACGATAGGATTGCAATCTTAACAATCATGCAATCAAATACTCACAGCTTACTGCATAGCTTAGTATTTTTCATAATATACTAGTGTACATTTAAAATTAGTTGACCTTGCTTAAAACAAATAAGTTTTAGTTTAATTTGTTGAAGTTTGTTTTAACAAAAAAATAATCTCCTATCTATGCAGCCTCAACTGGAGATGGGGGATAAAAGTAAGCAAGTTGTTCCTTGATCCTTATGTTGTTATTGTAGTTTTCTTTTATATACATTTTAGCCCTCTTTAACTTGATTTACTTTTATTCTTTCAGTCATAATGCCACCCTCTGCTCTTGACCGTCTTGGTAAGTTGAAATGTTTGCACTGTAGGTTCATAGTTATTTTTCTCCACTATATCCACTGTCATTCACAGTAACATTTGCTTGAAATTTATAATCTCTTATATTAATTCAATTTCTAGGTCTATTGTATAGTCATTAATTTTTTTATTTCACTTCCATTTGATGTTTTTTTGTACTTCACAGCTTCTTTACATATTGATTATCCGATGTTATTTGAGTTGTACAATGGTGCAACAGAAAGAGTTTCTCACTGTGGTGTTCTAGAATTTATAGCAGAAGAAGGAATGATATACATGCCATATTGGGTAGGCTAGACCTTGAATTTCTTTTGCATATTTATCTTCCTGTTTAATTGTAAAAAAAATATGATTTATGGTCCTCTGTGTAAGGTATTATGGTTCATTTCTTCTTATCCTTCAGATGATGCAAAATTTACTTCTGCAAGAGGGAGATATTGTCCGTGTCAAAAATGCAACCCTCCCAAAGGGTACATATGTGAAGCTGCAGCCTCATACAAAAGACTTTCTGGATATTTCAAACCCCAAGGCTATGTTCGTAAACCTCTTGTTTGCTAGTTAATTTAGCGTCATCTAATTATATTTATGTTTCTTATTTTTTTCCTTGGTTCATTTAATGCGTTGTGTACATCAAGGTAGTTACAACTTTAGCTTCATACATCTAAGCATATTTTCTTTTTGAGTTGTTGCAGCTTGGAAACAACTTTAAGAAACTTCTCTTGTTTGACGACCGGTGACAGTATAATGGTAGCATACAACAATAAGAAATACTACATAGATATAATCGAAACAAAGCCCTCATCTGCAATCAGCATTATTGAGACCGACTGTGAGGTTGATTTTGCACCGCCTCTTGATTATAAAGAACCAGAGCGGCCACAAGCTTCTGTACCTACAAGCAAAAAAGTGGAACAAGGTTTATATTCAGGCTATTTTTTTTTAATTTATACCTACAAGTTTTTTTTTTTCTTTCTTTCATGTACTTTTTAATTTGTTTGATTTTTTGGTCAAGGTTTTCTGCTTCGAGTTTAAATTTTTAGCCATGCTATGATTAATTATTGGCAAAAGTATGTGTAACCAAGGCCTTTACTAATTTAACTAATTGCGCCTTGGGATGCATATACTTGAAATTAGTGCAAAGAATTTTCAGTCCTCCAAAAAGTTAATAATTTTAATTATGTACTTTTGACTCTGTTACACTAATGGTAGATATGTCAAAATAAGTAATATAGCTTTGTAGAGCTGCGTTTGGTAGCTATTTGATTTCTAAAAGGATTCTTCAATGGGTGTACTATCTTAATAATGTTCAAAATTAGTGTTGCTTATGAAACAAATATTCTCAAGAGACTGATATATAGATAGAAGGCTAGTGTGGGTCAAATGAGGGTTGTTGGAATAGACAGTTGGCATTGCCAAGGAATATACCATAAAACTTGACTTTGAGTATACCATGACACGAGTACAAACAAGCTAATTTTCCATGAACATAGAGCTACTGAAATAAATAGAATCTGTGTTCTTATCTTGTGCCTTTTTTTTTTTGCGCCGCTTATATTTGTTAATGTTGTTTAATGTACTTCAGCTGATATGCATTCAAGATATTATTTATCAAAATCTTTTATTTTTTTATGACATAAATTAATATAATTTCAGCTCATGAACCACAAAATGAAGCTGAAGTTGAAAGAAAATTTACTGCGTTTACTGGCTTTGGAAGAAGGCTGGATGGAAAGCCAGCAAAGGAGGTTTTTTCAAGCGATTCTTCACCAATGCAAGACAAAAAGTCTGAAACTGCAAGCAGTACGAAGCCAATATCACCTTCAACTTCCGAGGCCAGCACTTCCCGCCAAACTAAGGGGAAGCTTGTTTTTGGTTCAAATGCAAACCGTGCTCCAAAAGAAGCCCAGGTGCAATACTAATTTCTTTTATTACTAACAAGTTCTTTGTTATAAGAAATCAAAAGCATACTTGAAGCCAATTTTGCAACAATGATGTGCTAATTTTTGCTCCATCAAGCCTATTCAATAACCATGTTAGGTTAAAGTTCAAATCTTGATTCATAAGGAAACAAAAGAAATTTATTTTAAATTCCTTTGTAGGTTGCCCCTAAGGAAACAAAAGAACCTGCAAAAGAAGAAGAACCGAAGTTCCAGCCATTTACTGGGAAGAAATATTCATTGAAGGGTTAAACAACTGCCCTAGAATGTTAAAAAGGTTTCTATAAAGTCTCTCTTACTCGAAAAATATTTCTAATACTTTTAATGTATGACTTAAAGAGTTTATGTTTCGAGTATCTGTTTCCAGCTGGTTTAATTAGTTGTTGACTAATGGTAACTGCTGCATTTATTATAGTCTTTTCATTTGTTAATAACTTGATAGTTGATAGCGTGTGATTCTGGAGTTACCTGCAGTCTGCAGAAAAGATACAGCCTAAGCTAGCGTACTAAATCTTCATTCGTCTGTCTCAGGATCTTACTAATATCCATTTTTTAATGTTTGATTATTTTTTCTTTTTATAAATTTTTTCCATGAATATCTAAGCAAAAATTAGATCATTAAACGTAGGTCTTTTTTTTTAAAAAAATTATTTGACATCATATCTAGTTCTAAGAACCGAATTAGATTAATTCTGGAATGTTGAATTCAATTTCACAAAAAAATTTCATTGATATCAGGGTAAATCGAAAGACATTTGTGGTTATCTATTCAGACGGCTCTCGCTTTCTATTATTGAAGAGAAAATTCTTCACAATTATTTTTTAAGTTGATATTAATTAAATGTCTAATTTACGTTGAATAATTTTATGAGTAGTCAGTTCAGTTTTATAGAAATTTTTTATCGGTCTCTAAAATAAATTGGTCAAGCATAAGCTATTAAGATTGCCTAGTGCTCTAATTTATCTATGCCTAGGCTCCAATAAAATTAGTGTCATTAGTATTAAAAAAAAATTAAATAGATTTAATAATTGAAACTTAATTCTGATCAGAGCCGCTATTTAGTTTCGATTTCTGTACACAACAGTGCACACTGCACAGCCATTCATTCCAACGGGAAAAATAATTTTAATTAATTATATATTAATTATAATTATTATATTCTCCTACAATCCTATATAAAACAACCACGGTAGAATTTGATTTTTTTTTCATTACATTCTTCTTTTCATATTCTCCGTCCATGATGACCGATCCCAAGTTTGGATAAAAAATAGGGTTATGTTAAGTTGTCAGCCAATATCAAAACTATAATAAATATTCAATGAATGGATTCATTAAACTATTGTGCTAATGCTAGGTTGTTTCCCGGAAGGAACGCATTGCAGGTTCTGACTATAACGTCTCGGCAAGGATCGTTGCATCTCCAGAACTTGGGTGTAGTACTAAATATGCAAGAGTTCGCATTACAGGGTTCGACTGTAACATCTCAGAATGGACCGCTACATCTCCATGAGAGCTTAGATGTAATGTTAAATACGCAAGAGTTCTCAAACCATATGTTGGATAAGAATAAATATGATAGAAAAACTAATAATCTAATATTTGTAACATGGAACATAGGAACTCTCACCGGTAAATTAATGAGGTAGTAGATATGATGATTAGAAGAAGAATTAGTATTTTGTGTGTACAAGAGACAAAATAGATAGGCGAGAAGACAAAGATGATAGAAAACTCGAGTTTTAAGTTATGGTACACTGGAAAGAGTAAAGCAAGAAATGAAGCGGGTATTATTGTAGATAGTTTGTTAAAAGATGAAGTTGTAGGAGTAGTTAGAAAATGTGATAGAATTCTTAAGATAATAGTGACGAAAGAAACTATGAACATAATTAGCGTATATACACCACAAATATGATTAGATGAAGCTACCAAATCAAAGTTTTGGGAGGACTTAGATGAAATATTACAAAATATTCCACCAAATAAAATGATTTTAATGGGAGGTGATCTAAATGGACATGTCGGAGTGAAAAATGAAGAATATGAGAGGGTACATGGGAGTTATAGGTTTGGAACGAGAAATGAGGAAGAGAAAACTATATTAGATTTGCGATAGCATATGATCTTATATTAGCTAATATGTTTTTTAAGAAAAGAGAAGAACAATTAGTCATATTCAAAAGTGGGAATAATAAATCGCAAATTAACTTTCTTATGGTTAGGAATAAAGATAGAAAGATTTGTAAAGATTGCAAAGTCATCCATGGAGAAAACTTAACTATCCAATATAAGTTAGTAGTGTTGGATATACACCTCAAACATAGTATTAATAGAAAGAAAATTATATACGATTCCTATAATTAAGTGGTGAAAGTTAAAGGATGGAAAGTAAAATATATTTAAGGAGAAGGTAGAAGTACAAACATTAGGTGAAATATACGATCTCTCTAATACAATATGGGATAAGATGGTATCAAAGTTGAAAATAGTAGCTAAGAGTGTACTCGGTGAGTTAAAGGGGCATGCACCACTAACTAAGGAATCTTGGTGGTGAAATAAAAAACGTACAAGAGAAAGTGAAGGAAAAACCAATAGCTTATAATGAATTATATATTTGTAAGAAAAAAGAAAATTTAAAAAATATACAATAGCCAAGAAAGAAGATAAGAAAGTAGTGATTGAAGCAAAAAATAAAACTTTTGAACGATTATATCAAAAATTGGATACAAAAGAAGGGAAAAGAGACATTTATAGAATAGTTAAAGTGAGAAAAAAAAATGTTAGCCAAATAAAATGTATTAAAGATGAAAGTAATAGGGTATTAGTAAACGATGGAGAAATAAAAGAGCGGTGGAAGAGGTATTTTCATCAACTTTTTAATGAAGGTTTAGGTGACCAATTTAACTTAGATAATTTAAGTAGGTCAAATGACATTGAAATTTTAATTTTTATCATAGAATTCAAACTTTAGAAGTAAAACAAACTTTAAATGAGATGCATAATGGAAAAGCCGTTGGACCAGATGATATTCCGATAGAGGTATGGAAGTGCCTAACGAAACATGGTAGAATGACTTACAAAATTATTTAACATGATATTGAAAACGAAAAAAATATCTGATCAATGGATGATAAGTACTCTAGTTCCCTTATATAAGAACAAAGGAGATGTACAAAATTGTGCAAACTATAGGGGTATTAAACTAATGAGTCATACTATAAAACTTTGGGAAAAAGTAATAGAAAAAGATTAAGGAAGGAGGCCACAGTGACCGAAAATCAATTTGGGTTAATTTTTGAAAGGTCGACAATAGAAGTTATACATCTTCTTAGACAATTAATTGAAAAATAGGGAGCAAAAACAAGATCTACGCATGGTATTCATTGACTCAGAAAAAACATATGATAGAGTCCCAATAAAAATTATATGGAGAATTCTAGAAAAGAGGGGTGTTAGCATAACATATATTGACCTAATTAAGGATATGTACGAGGATGTAATGACTAGAGTAAAGACTTCAGGTGGAGTAACTGAAACATTTCCAATAAAGATAGGGTTACATCAAGGATTAGCTCTAAGTCCCTATCTTTTTACACTAATTATAGACGAACTCACTGCGCACATTCAACACACAGTACCGTGGTACATGTTATTTGCAGATTATATTATTTTGGTAGATGAAACACGTGAAGGAGTAAATGCTAAACTAAAATCTTGGCGGGAAACACTAGAAGGGAAAGGTTTAAGGGTAGTAGATTAAAAACAGAATATATAGAATTTAAATTTAACAATATTAGAAGTAATGAGATAATTGTTAAAATATGAGAGGATGAGTTGCCCAGAACCGAGAGATTTAAATATTTAGGATTATTTTTGCAAAACGATGGAGGGATTGAGAGAGATGTCTTACGTAGAATACAAGCAGGATGGGTGAAATAGAGGGGAGCATCGAGTGTTTTGTGTGACCGTAAAGTACCTCTTAAACTTAAAGGTAAATTCTATAAAATTGCAGTTAGACCTGCTATATTAGATGGAGCTGAATGTTAGGCTATGACTCGAGCACATGAGCAGAGATGAGAGTTGTAGAGATGAGGATGTTAAGGTGGATGTGTGGCCATACGAGGATGGACAAAATAAGAAATGAGAGTATTAGAGAGAAAGTCGGAATTGCATCTATTGAGGAAAATCTCCGAGAGACACGTTTAAGATGGTACGGATATGTACTTAGACGACCAATAAATGCTCCAGTTAGGCGATGTGAAACTATGATAAACATGCATATCAAACAAGGAAGAGGAAGACAAAAAAAGACTTGGTTAGCAACAATAAAATAAGATAAAATGTATTTAAATATAAATGATGATATAGTAAGAGATAGAGCTCAATGGCGTAAAAGGATTCATACAGCCGACCCCACCTAGTGGGAAAATGCTTGGTTGTTGTTGTTGTTCTATTCTTCTTTTCATATTCTCATTCTCTAAGTCTCATCCTTTATAATTTGTATTTTTTTGTCCCTCGTTGTCTCGTCAATGATTCTTTCAGTCTCAGAAGACGACAAGACGTCCTTTGCATTCCTCGATCGTCGGGTAATATTTTTTCGATCTTTTCTTTATTCTCGAAATGTTCTTTATTGTTCTGTATAAATAATAAATTATGGATGAAATGGACTCAAATATCGCTGGAAAAATAGATTATTAGTAATTGTATGAAATTTTCCCCCATTTTTCCTTTCTCGATGCAAACAAATTACTACCATCATAAACATGATTTATGCACTTAAAAAACCATAAAATATGATTCATATATTTTTAATAATCTTTAAGTGCACTTATTTGATTTATTATATATTTATTAAGTACAGTTTATTATAAACCACTTAAGTTAATCGATTCAAATCAAATTTAATATTTTATATTTTATGATTATACTTGTACAGATAATAGTCAATAATCAGTTTGAAAAAGCATCAAATTAAAATTAAATAGGATTTTATTGTTCATTTAATTCTAAGTAATTTTATTTTGATAAAATAGTAGAGACTTATATTTTATTTTTATTATTATTTTAATATAAATATGTCTATAAAAAACTATGATTCTGGCTATATAAAACGTATCAAAAAAAAATAGAAAAATTTATTCAATCTCAAAAAGACACACTTATAGATTTATTATTAATAATCAAAATCAAAACTCAGAAAGTAATATAATTAAAAATTTAAATAAAAAACTAATTGAATTTTCACCGGAAGATAATACTTTATGATAAAAAGAAATCTATCAAGAACTTTCTAATGATCACAAATTGAATTCATCAAATATTAATATTGAAATGAGATTTCTTAAAAATAAAACCATTGATTAAAATTTACAAGAAAAAATAAATAAGGAAAAAAAAACATTTGAAGAAGGTATTAATAAGAATTATTACTATAGTTAAAAATCTTGCAAAAAATAAGTTGGCATTTCATGGTACAAATGAGAAAATTTATCAAGATAACAATAGAAATTTTTTAGATTTAATTGAAATGATTATAGAATTTGATCCTATAATGCAAGAACATATTATTCAAAATGATCAAATTCATAATCATTATCTTGGTCATAATATACAAAATGAGTTAATAAATATATTAAGAAAAGAAGTAAATAATATTATAATTAAAAAAAATAAAAGAAGCAAAATACCTTTCAGTTATACTTGATTATACTACTGATTAAGCCATCAAGAACAAATGTCTCTTATATTAATATGTGTAGATATTTAAATAAGTCCAATCAAAATAGAAAAATATTTTATAAAATTTTTAAAAGTAGATGATATATCATACAAATATCTTTTTTATACGTTTATTAATATAATAAAGAAAATTGAACTGGATGTAAATGACATAAGAGGACAAAAAGATGATAATACGATTAATATGAAAGGTAAACAACAAGGTGTACAAAAGAGAGCTATAACATTTTTTGGTGTGATACAACGTATTTACTTATTATTTTCTTCTTCTACAAAACGATAGCAAATTTTACAAGACCATGTTTCTAATTTAACTCTTAAACTATTATCACAAATACGTTGAGAAAATCATCTTGAAAGTGTTAAAGTAATAAAATATCAAGCTCTGCGGATAAAAGAAGTTTTATATAAACTTGCAGAAACTAGTGATGATCATAAAATAAAAAGCGAAGCAAATTCTTTAGCAACATATGAGTTTGAAATTTTAAAATTTTTATTAGATATGATATATTATTTGTGGTTAATATTGTTAGTAAATTTTTACAATATCTTAACATTGTTATTGCATTAGATCATTAAAATGTTTTATTTCTTTTTTTTTTAATGATTATAGAGAAAATAGATTCATATATGCTGTGATTTCTGCCAAAGAGATTGCAAATGAAATGAATATAGAACCAAAATTTTGTGAAAAACTAGAATATACGAAGATAATTTAAATTTTTTATATGATGTGGAAAAGTTATTGCTTGATGATGAGTTTTTAAAAAATAAAATATTTAAATCTTAAAACTTTTTAATACATGACATGTTATGATATTGATGGTTTAAATTTATTTAGAATTAAAAGTTTTAAAAATAATAATAATAAATCTAGAATTAAAAATCACACTTGAGGTATTGAACCTTATAAAAAAATTAAATTCTTTTCCTAATGTATGAATTTATAGAATATTATTAACTATACTTGTTATAAAGTCTTATTTATGTTTAACAATGTCTCAAGAAGATTAGTGGGTGTTTGGTTGATGAGTTTGGAAATGAGGGAATGATAGTAAAAGATAGTGTTTGAATTATGTGTTTGGGAATGACAATTTGAGAATGATTTCTAGATTTATGAGATCAACAAAATCCATATAACTAGATGGGTTTCATTCCTATTCTCATTCTCATTCCACCTTACTATCAAATACATATCCATAGTCATTCCCATAATTTAACCAAACGCCACCTAAATAATCTAGCAATTTTATCAATTGAGAAAAATTTTTTTATCAAAACTTGAATATAAAAATTTAATTAATAATTTTACATCTCAAAAAGTTAAAAAAACTAAATTTTACAAAAAATCTATTTTAAATTAATATTTTATTTTAAAAAAATAAATCCGTCATTGTCAATCCCAAGTCCAAATGAAAAAGGGTGAAGAAAATTTTATTTTTTTTTAAAAAAAAATATTAAAGACCTAAATATTTTTTTTACCCTAGGACCTCATGGAACCTTGAGAGGGTCCTGGTAACAGACGGCTTGTTAGTCCAGTATTTTTAGATCAATCATTTATTAAAAAAAATTATTCATTAATTCGGTAAGTTAAAATTTGATATGAAATTTTTTTATTGACTTCTAAAATAAATTAAGAAGTATTCATAACGGACAGTTTGTCAATTCAATACTTTTTCGATCAATCATCTATTAAAAGAAGTTATTCGTTAATTAGGGAAGTTATATTTGATCCAAAAAACTGAGACGCGAGAAGATGCCTTGCTCACGCCCCGGGCCTCTTCGTTACCCTTCTGAATCACGATGTTGAATGATTTCTAAATACGATTTACGCGATTCGCTGACAGAAGTTCATTGCTATCGGATGGTCGTTGTCATTGGCCGACCCTTCTCATTGTTAAAATCGTTGTTAATTCAATATTGCCCATTTGGGTTAGTATTCACAACTGTTGAATGATTTTTTTTTTAATAAATATTTAAGTTTTCCTGAATCTTTCTTTCTAATTTACTTATCAGATAAATTTAAAACATAATTAATACAATACTCAGAAAGTAACTTTTAAAAATTCATACGTTTTAGTTAATTCCAAAGCCATTTGTCCTCTTTCAACAATTCAATGCAAAACACTTCCATCATACCTCACTCACATTTCTTTCCTTAAAATAACTTACATTCTCGACTTTTATACTTACACTTAGCTGAAAATTCGTTTGAGTGGTCAATTCATCATTAAGAGCATAATTCGAGTATGGTCTACCTCAAATAGTAACCAAAACGACACATCCCTTCTATAGTTCTATTCACTTGAGCTGTCCTAACAAGCTTTGATACTACTCTGTCTCCAACATTTAAGATCAATCAATGCCTCCTTCTCAATCCTTTCTATTCATGAATCGAAGCAATCTCCACATTTTTTTTGCCATCCAAAACTTGTCTTAATCCTCCTACAAAAGCTCAGTGAAAAAGCTCTGATTATCATCTTAAGCGGCTCGAGCCCCATATTCCTTTGCAAAACCAAAAAGGAAAAAAGAAACAAAAAAATCAAGATTTCTACAAACTTTTTTATTAAAATGCAAATAATTCGTCCTTGTCTATTTATTTATTGAGCGGGCCGTCCAAGCCAAGCCACCCGCGTGATAGATGTGGTTATGTGATTGACGTGGGGGTGGCATCGAACATTTATAACGCACCTACTGAGAGAGGTGCATTATGAATGGTATATAGTGTCAAGCATGGGGATATTTTACATGCCAATGGCGCTATAAAAGTCAAACGTTTATACCTTCACAATTAGACGCTTGCGTTGAGAGCATGAGACCATCCTTATCAATTTTTCTATTATTATATTTAAAATTTAAAATTTAAAATAAATAATTTATTTTAATAAATTTAGATAAATATTTTCATTATACACCATATTAATTATCCTACAATTTCTATCCTCGTTAACTTTTTATTATTTTATTCTCTTTCTTTTATTTTTTTATTATTATATTTATGAAATTGATGGAAGGAGATATTGAAAAGAGTTAGTGGAAGGAGAGAAATTAAAAAAAATATATTATTTTATTTTTAGAATAGATGTTTCATTTCCTAAATTTAGAGAATCATTATTTATCAAATCTAAATTTAGGATAAAATTTTTATATAGGATAGCTGATATGGATGCTCTAAGAGGTGAAGCCTGTGGCAGTTCTCTACTATTACACCATATTATTAAGAGAATCATAAAATTGAAATAAGTCATATGAGACGATATTTTCAGCAATTTTATTAAGAATTGGTGCTTATTCAATTTTATAAATCTACCTCATAGTGATCGTCTTGACTATGCCCCGGGGGTGAGAGTATCATTGCCCATTTCCCTTAAAACTAGGGTTGTAAATGAGTCGAGCCTATCCGAGATTTGGGGTATTCAAGCTTGTTTAATAAGTTAATCAAGCCAAGTCGAGCCGAGCTTAAAATGAATCAAGCCTTTGAAATAATTGTTCAAGTTTGACTTAGTTTATTTTTTATGACCTTGAGCTTATTTGAAAATTAGCTTGAGCTTGGTTCATTTAGATGTTATCGAGCTCTCAATTCAAGCTTGATTTGAGCTTGATTCGAACTTGGTTCGTTTAGATGTTTTTAATTTCTCAATTCAAGTTTGTTTGATTATTTAAAATTTTTACTAATTTAATTGGTTATTGAGCTTGATAATTTAAACTTATTTATTTATTTTTATTTATTTAGCATATTAATAAAAATTTTATTAATGAACATAGTTTATGAATATTGTTTACAAATATTAATGAGTTAAACACATATGTGTTTAAATTTATTATTTAATTTAACGAGTTATTCAATTTTATTTATTTAATTGATCTTGTGTATATTGAAAGAATATAAATAAACTTTTACCAAATTGAACATTAAACTTGTTCACGCATATTTAGTTCATTTATAATCCTGCTTAGAATGGTCAATGTTAATTATTTCAATTAGTTTTGTAAATTTATTTGATGAGTGAAATATTATGATCAGGCCATCTGTTAAAGATTAATCAGTGTAAAATCTAAATATCGAATATAAAAATATAAGTCTACAAGAACATAAAAGTATCGGATTAGAACCTCAAATGCTACCAATATTTTGGATGTTAAACTTCAAATTTATTTAATAGATAATCAAATCTAAACATTTGAATTATCAAAATTAAGGTAAAATTGGAGTGAGCGTTGATATCAAGGTGTTTGATCTCTCCTATATAAAAGGTTGTTGATATTAAATCTCTTGAGATGAACGATATCTTTTCTCTAATCATAAGGGCAACTTCTTGGAAATAAACGAGGAAAGACCGATCGTTATAATCAATGTTGGAGAAAGTTGATATCATTATTATAATAGTGACAAATAAGTTCATTAAGGACAATATAATCTAAAACGACAAAATTAATTAAATATTCACTTGCGGATTCTAAGATATCAACCTCCTCCAAAGTAGTGATAATTATGTTTATAAACATTCTTATGTAAAACAATGCTTCTTGAGTTAAGGGATGAAATATTGTTTTCGTAATGGATTTTGCTTGAATTTAAACAGAGATTCGTGTCTGTTTTCTCTTACACTTTATGCTCATATATATGACTTAACTGAAAGAGACCAGCGGTTAATGTATTGCTTGTTAGCTAAAATTGATTCCATGCTGAAATAATTAGTGTTGGCTAATTATATATATATATATATATATAGTCTTAAATTTATGAATGTATTTAATAGCCCATGAATTAGATGAGAAGTCACTATACACCCTTCAGAAAATTTTTGAGTTTTCATATATTTGACCAATAATGGTGACATAAGAATGATCAAAATGCCATTAGGGGTCTTAATTTTTTTACTAAATTAGAGATAAACTCAAGGACCAAGCTAAAGAAAAGTCAATAATAGGTCCTTTAAACTTCAAATAAATTATGATTTTCCACATTAAAAATTAAGTTTGAATTATTATTACAAGTTTAACTTTACCATTTTTCACTGTAAAGAAGAGATTAATCTGTACTCGTCCATATTTTTTCAAATTCTTGCTTAGTTGATTATATATGGGAAAAGAAAGGCACTCCATAATTATAAAGCAAGTCCAAGCGAATGTACTAAAATTCTCCTGAAATCCTTCATTAAATAGGTAGGGTTGGCAGATCTATGATTATATATAGATATCCACCAACCATGTACCATATCTTGGTTGAACTCAAACTTACCCTCCTTTACTTTTTTTTCTATGCTTAATTCAATGGAATTGACTATTAATTCTGATTTAAGTTAATCTTAATTATTTCCATATATATATAGTAATGCAAAATCTCACCCAACACCATTATAAATCATGGGCAATTATACGACAGTCTGTCAGAAAGCTCTTAATTGCCCTAAATGGTTGCACGAGCCCATGCATTACTTTGGAATGTCATTTTTTTGGCTAAAATTTTTCTTTTCTCCAGTTCTTCCCTCTCTTAATTAATTTCCTTCTTGTAGATGGTTGTGAAGATCTTATCAAGTAATAATTGTGATTTCCTTCCCAGCCTTTGGACTCATCGACAATATATACATATTTCTTTCATATTTAATTTTTGCTCGTAATAGTCCAGAGTAATTGTGTTCTTGCTCTCTAACATGCGCATGACTCTCGCCACCGTATCTCGTGACTGTATTTCGTCTTTGACCAGAATCTAAACTTGCTATGAACGCCTTAATTTCAAGCGGCAGACAGTTGACCGAGAGATAGATTCACTTCGCCAGTACTTGCTCACTCAAGTCAAATGTCGGCAAAACTTAATTACCCTGCAACGAAACCAAGCCAATGTAAGGTTTATAATTAATGTAATGCATGGAACACATACACGTATATACGTTTTGTGTTTTCTTTATTATCTTTAGTTTCATAGGCCGATCGAGTTGATTTGTATGTGGACGTATGGAACTCAAAGTCCACCAATTAAATAATCCGATGTACGTATGTGTAAGTTATGAAGCCGACAAAACGGTTGAGCTTGAAGAAGTAGTCAACGTATGGTAGTTAATGCAAAAACACTCGAGTGCAATTTTCTTATGCAATATTAATTTGCAAATTGCATGCTAAACTTCCTGCTATAGCTAGCTGCTTGTGAATTCATATCGAATACTTCTACTCCAAATCAATAATATATTTAGATGGAATAAACATTAGGATTTATAAGAAGAAAGATATCTTTATTTGAGGTTTTTTTTTATAGAATCAAAAAATAAATCTAAAATAATTTAAGGTGCTCTTTGTTGAATACGATCTTCATATACTATGTGACATGATAGCACTTTTAGTACGGCAATATGTATGCTCTATGTAGGAGCCTAATTAACAATAGTTAGTACACACTAATGTCATTTTCTTTGCAACTATATTGGTTTTATGCCAAACCAGAACTTGTTGTAAAGGGTTGTGGACTCAATTCAGTGCCTGATCAGCTTCAGCGCCCATGGCACCATAACATCGTCACACTCGCACTAGAGGCGACCCCAGAATTAACATTGCTGCTGATTTTTTTTTAAAGAAAAATAGAAAAAGAAAAAGGCCAAATCGCAAAACATAAAAATAGGGCGTTGTTAAACGCGGTATTCAACTACCACCCACCTTCTTTTCCTTGCCCAACAAACCCTTTAAATGAATCAATCAATTCCACTCTTCTCTCGCTCTCCACATAATCAATCAAACCTCCCGACTAGGGTTAACTATCTAACCCTCTTTTCTATTTTTTTTTTTATCTCGGCCGATTTCGATTAATTGCACGTTGCAGTTTCTTTAAATCCACCCCATCCCATTACTACCATTTAGCATTAGATCACTCTTTATTTACTTCTTCCTTTCCCTTCTCGTGGGCTGCCTCCTCACTCTTCCTCCCCTCTGCTCTCCTCTCCTCTCCTCTCCTCTGCTTTGCCGGTGGTTGTAGCTCCGAACCTCACAAGCCACCCGAAACCCAAACCCGCAAGCCACATTGCTAATATAGATTTAGCAGCAGGGCGCGGGGAGTGGCGGAGGAGGCGCGATGAAGGGCGGCGGCGTCGGCGGCGGCAAGAGTGGCGGTGATCAGTCCTTGCTCACTCTCGCTGGGGAGCTGCTCAACGCTGGCGTCAGCTTCCTCGTCTTCTCCTTCCTCGACGTCCTCGATGTCGTCCTCTGCCTCGTCTACAAGCTCATAGACTACTTCATCGAAGCTGAGTGGAAGCCCTGCTACTGCTGCAGCTCTTACGCCGGAGGCATGGTCGCTGGCGGCGGTAGCAGCTTCCTCTTGTCCGTCAACAGAGGTCCCAAGGTGGTCCGCCTCTGCTCCGCCAAGCTCCAACTCGAGGACGTCTCCGACACGCTCTACTCCCGCCCCTCTCGCGTCTCCGAGTTTTCCCGCAAGGCAGCCGTCGCCGTCGCCGCGAACACCAGCATGTCGGTAAAATCGCCAGCGCCGCCGGCCGCCTCCTTCGCCGTCAGCGCCAACGTGATAGAGATGCTCCGGGGGAAAATCGACGGCCGACGGCATCGGCGGCCCAAGCCCATTCCGCTCTGGTCCGACTGCGACTGCAAGGTCTGCAACTCCTGGAGCAGCTCCTCCTCCTCCGGGGGCGAATCCCGGCTCTACGTCCACACCGACGGCCCTGGAGACGGCCGGCGGGGGACGACGTCCACCGACGTGTTGTTCATCCACGGTTTTATTTCCTCCTCCACGTTCTGGACCGAGACGGTGTTCCAGGAGTTCACCGAGGAGACGCGGTCGCGTCACCGGCTCTTCGCCGTCGACCTGCTCGGCTTCGGTCGGAGCCCCAAGCCGGCGGACTCCCTCTACACTCTGCGAGAGCACATCGACATGATCGAGAAGTCGGTGCTGCAGGTCCACGACATCAAATCCTTCCACATTGTCGCCCACTCTCTCGGCTGCATCATCGCGCTCGCCCTCGCCGTCCGCCACCCCGAAGCCGTCAAGTCCCTCACCTTGCTCTCGCCGGTGAGCAATCCATAACCGATCCACCAATTAAGCACTGCTCCATATTTTATACCATCCAATTACTCATGAATCCGATACAATTGCGGCAGCCATACTTTCCGGTGCCGAGAGGGGAGGAGCCGACGCAGTTCGTAATGCGGCAGGTGGCGCCCCGCCGGGTGTGGCCGGCGATCGCCTTCGGCGCCTCCATGGCATGCTGGTACGAGCACGTGAGCAGGACAATTTGCCTGCTCATCTGCAAGAACCACCGGATTTGGGACTTCCTCTTCAAATTCTTCACCCGAAACCGGTAAATTCTGTTTTTTTTGCTTCTTCTTTCAAATAATTACCTTTCACAATCTCTTCATCATCATTCCTCCTCCTTCAATTCTTCTAAAATTTACCACGCATGCAATTATTGAATCCACTCATGGATCCAATTAAACGCTCTCACCAAACTCGCCAGTAGATCATCAGAGCCGGAGCAACAGCCCCACACAAAAGCATTTGCTTTCATTAATTCTCAATTAAGTACACCCTCCGGCTCACGTCAACCATATAAGCCGGCAGTTAAATGAGGGCAATTAACGCCCATTGATGCTACACTCAATGCGAGAGTGAGGAATAAGTTGATCTTGATTGGATTATACTTTATTTACGACCTTTTAACTGATCAATCTGATACATTTAAGCACTTAACCTCCACCTGATGATCCATTGACTGAATGGGTTAATATAATAGCGAGACTTCACATGGCAAGAAGCAACATCCATTAGGGTCCACACCCACCTGTTCCCCAGAGATTGGGCCCCTCTTGCGGGCCATATGCATTGAAGGATAACCAACACAATTGGAAGCTGCAGGGAGTGAGTTTGTGTCTTTTGTGGTTCACAGCGGTGACTAGCTAGGCAAATTATTGCTCTTCACACTTATTGCACCCTCTCAAAAATCGTACATATGTTTAACTACACGAAATTCGAGTGAGAGGTCTGTCACCAGCCATAAAATTTACGAATTTTTTGGCGCAGGATTCGGACGTTCATGATCGAGGTGTTCATGTGCCACACGCACAACGCAGCGTGGCACACGCTGCACAACGTCATCTGCGCGAGCGCGGAGAAGATGGAGAGCTACCTGGAGACGGTGCGGGAGAAGCTGAGCTGCGACGTCCGGGTGTTCCACGGTGACGGCGACGAGCTCCTCCCCGTCGAGTGCAGCTACGACCTGGCGGCCAAAGTCCCCCGCGCCCGGGTCAAGGTCTTCCAGAAGAAGGACCACGTCACTATCCTCGTCGGCCAGCAGAGGGCCTTCGCCAGAGAGCTGGAGCAGATTTGGAGGGACAACGATTGATTAATCCATTGAGGTGGAGAAAGAAGAAGTACACGGCCGAAACAGGGGCCGCGTCTCGTCTGAATTATATTAATTTTCTCTGCTCATAGGAATTAATTAATCGATTAATACTGATTAAATCCTCTTCTTGATTCTGCATTTGAATTCTTCTCTTCTACTCCTGTTAATTAGATCTGGAAGGGGGAATAGTGTCGATACTTGGGGGCTTGCTCTGCCGGTGAAGTCTACGAAAAGTTAATACAATATATAAGCAAATTAATGTTACAGTTGTGAAGTTGGTTACTGTCTGAGCTAGCTGGCGATGCGCTAGATTTTGTCAATTTAAAATTTTAAAGGGGAATTATTAAAAAAAAAAAAAAAAAAAGCAAATCTCGACGATTTTAAAATTATTATTATTTTTTAAGAAAATATTAAGAAAAGACTAACATTGTGAATCGAACACCATAATTGACTATTGACAATTAATAACATCCTAGCCTGGCAGAATGTTATGGTTTTATGAGTTGCATAAGAACGTAGATATATATTTTTGTTTAGCTATTGTAGATTTGATACTATCCCAAAGTATAAGAGATGGATGCTAAGGACGTGATGTTCTTATTGACTTTCAGTGAACTTCGTTTTTATTTGTAATACAAGTAACGTCAGTGTCGAGTCAGAGAAGGGGTCCCTGGCGATGACCTTCCGATACTCAAGTCAGTATTCGGCGAAGCAAGAAGAAACGAGAAGAAGCAAGAACTGTAACGCAATAGTAGAAATCGCGAGAAAAACATACCTCCGTCGATACTTGGACCCCCTTTATATAGAGTCCCGGAAGCACGCATGCACGCTTCCCAAGGCGAGCACGCATCTCAAATCTTTCCCTGAAAAGATATGTCAATAAAGTGTCCCTGACACAGTACCTTAACGGGTCGAGCATATCTCTGAAGTGACAGTAGAAGTTTCCGCCGTACGATCCTCTTTCTGACCATGCCGCCTGTCAGCGGCACTAACTCCCAAAAGGATATCGAAGGATATCCGGCTGTATATGTTGTTTGGCCGAGCGGAATGGTCACTCAGCCGGAATTTTGCTATCCTTGCGCTGTCTGCTGTCACGCCGAGCGGGATAGCCACTCGACCGAGAGTCCGCTATTCAAGTATCGCCGGTTGCTGGGCCGAGTGGGAAGGTCGCTCGGTCGGGAGCCCACTGTCCATATGCTCGATTGACGGGCCGAGCGAGATAGCGGCTCGGTGGGTAGTTCACCGTCTGTGTGCTCAGTTAATGTTTAGTCTGCTGCTAGTCTGAGCGGAGTAGCCGCTTGGCTCGACTTCTGTGTGTCCTTTGAGCGTCGGTCTAATTACTCCTGTGTCGAAGACGATGGATCGGTGTTTAATCCCGGATCGACCTATGACTCACCCAACCGACCAACATCGTCCAACAGTTGACTTTGACCTCCACCGTGGCAGCGGGGTGGGGCCCCTCCTAATCACCGCATCACAAGTCTTCCCTTCAAGTTTAATCGTAGGAGACTGTAGTCCGACTGACTGGACCATTGTGCGAGCTAATTCCCTCCCGATCGACCTTCGTCGTTGTATGGACTCCGATCAGGATAGACCCGATCCTCGCCGACCGACCTTTTGAAGCTTGCCGCTCGATCATAAGCACACTCCCTCGATCCGATCAGACGAACAAAGGTTTGCACTTGTAGAACTTTTTCCTTGGGTTGTCTCGGGCGAGCGAAGGCAAGGCTGACGTCACCCAGATTTCTTGGGAATTGTGCAAATCTCCGCTCATTAAAGCTGAACATGTTCCCACGTCGCGACAGTTGTGATGTGACGTTTGCGTTTGGCGGTTTGAATTCAACGGTGAGATCTTGGCCTGGGTTTTCGCGACCTAGATCGGACGGTCCCGGTTGTCCGAGCCCAGGCCTTATAAACCCGTCGCCTCACCGCCTCCTCTACGCGTCCGTCTTCCTCCAGTGCTCTCAATGACCTTCGTGTTCAGCTTCTGTGCGATTTTCTCCTGCGATCCTCCGCGCTCCTTCCTCGGTGACCCTCTCCCAGTAAGCTCTCTTCCTAATCAAGTCTGCTTGATCACATTTCTTCCTTCGACTCCTTTTTTGTCTATTTTTGTGATGGCCAGCTCCTCTCAGCCGCCTGCTCCTGTCCCTGAACTTTAGTATTGTACGACATTTCCCTTATCCCCCGGGTCTTTCACTACTTTTATTACCCTAAACTGTCCGATCCGGAGACCTTCCTTTTCCAGTCGCAAGTTGGTCTAGTCTTTTTCGACAAAATATCAACCTCCAACAAGCACTGGAAGGAATACTTCTTCTTCATGCATTTTCCCGAGCGGTCAGATTTCTTGACCAACTGGCAGCTCGAAGTGGCACCTCAACCCCCTTGAAAAATTACAAGAGCCGCTCGGACTACTTGAACGCGACCTCCATGCTAGCCGATCAGAAGTACGACATCCATAAGCTACTGCTGGAGGGCGTCTTGTACATATCTTCAGCCTGAGTCCGATCCGCACCCGGCTGCTGACCAGCTTAGGTATGAAGCTTCTTTACCTCTTCCTTTGATGCTAACTGATTTCTCTTTTTCTCTTGCAGCCGCAGTCATGATGCGAGCTTGTATGGCCGACAAGGCGAAGCTCAAGGACTCCATGATCGAGGATATGCCACCCCGGGCTCACAGCCTCCATCCAAGCAACACCCCATTATTCCCGTCGAGGAACCATCGGGCTCGGCCTCCTCTGACGTGCCACTAAATCGGTGCAAGAGGCGATAGGACGACCCTTCATCGCGTACTACTACTTCGACAGCTCAGTCGGTCGATCGGGTCAAACCTTCGACCCCCACCCCGGTTCAAGAGATGGTGACCTCCGTGTCGTCTGATCAGACACCGTCCCTTGCCGAGCTACCTTAAGGGACTCTAGCCGCTCCGCCGGTGTCCTTCATGCCGCCGACTTTGAAGCCCTCAAAGGTAAAGATGTCCGGCATCAACCTCCCGGCCATCCGGCCGGGTGACTTCGGCGCAGTTGGCCCCAAGCTACCAATGTCATATCACGGCGATCCTCCATTTGCCGACCGAAGAGTACCACGAGTCAAGCGCAAAGTCTAGGTCCCCCAAGCACCAGATTCACATCCAAGGGGCACTCGCGAAGATCTGGGATAACAAGATCACCATGCTCGAGCGGCTGAATAAGTAGGTCGCCACCTTTGATAACAAGATCGAGCCGGCGATCGCGTGGAAGAACAGAGTCATCACCGACCTCGAAGAGAAGGATAAAGAGGCCCGGGGCCTCACCCAAAAGCTTAAAGAGGTCGAGGATTTCTTGATTGTTGAGCGGAACAGCCGCTCGGCAGAAGAAGCGTCCCTCCGCGGCCAAATTGCCACCGCCAAGGATGAGCTGGAGGGCTCCCGGGCGGCATTAAGGATTTGTCAGGATGCCGAAGGGACTAGGTTTGAGGCCATGAGGTAATCCTACATCTGTTCGGACGCATTCTGTGATAAAGTCACCGACTGAGCCCTCTGACTGTTCGACTTGGTGATCGACGAGACAATCAGCCAGCTCCAAGAAGGGGGCAATTTATCAGCTGCTCTGACCAGCAACGTCATCAACTGAGACAAGCTCACCGCCTCTCTGCCAGATGACGCCATAGACTATCTTGAGTGAGGCTGAGAGTGCCTGTAATTCTGATGCTTTGTAAAAAATTTTGAAGTCGAAATAAATGCTCGTCCGTTCGGACGAGCTTTACTTCCATGCATGTTTTTCAACTTCTGATTATTTGCCAAAGCTCTTAGCTTTGTTCATAATTTTCCTATCAGCCGATCGACCCCTCTGTTATTTAGAGTCCATGATTCCGCGATCTCCCGCTCGACCCTAGGAGTATTTGAAAGAATAGTGTCGAGCGGTCGCTATATTCTGAAGACTTCGAGCTTTTGAGCAGGCCGGGTTCACGGTCGACTGTACAACACTCGCCTGCTCACTGAGCTTTCGAAGGCTGCTCGACCCCGAACGGGGAGACAAGGAATCCCGCATACTGGTTCGAGACCAGGGGAAATAGGAGATCTGGTATGCTGGTCCGTTACCAGTACCGCTCGACTGTTGATGAAGACCCAGGTTTTAGGTCGCCGCTCGACCATTGTTGAGGAATATGTGAAGACTCAAGTTTAAGGTCGTTGTTCGACCGTCGATGGAGATAAGGATTTAAGATTGCCGCTCGACCGTTGTTGAGGAATATGCAAAGACTCGAGTTTAAGGTCGTCGCTCAACCGTCGGTGGAGACAAGGGTTTAAGGTCGTCGCCCGATCGTCGATGGAGACTCGCGTTTAATGTCGCCGCTCGACGATTTAGTGGAGACTCGTGTTTAATATCACCGCTCGACGATTTGGTGAAGACTTGCGTTTAACGTCGCCGCTCTATGATTTGGTGGAGACTCGTGTTTAACGTCGCCGCTCGACGATTTGGTGGAGACTAGCACCCGGCTTTAAGGTCGTCGCTCAACCGTTATGGGAGATGCACTTGAGACGCCTTTGCTTTCTTTTTATTCAAACTTTGCCCTGCGTTCGACAAACATACCACAGATACAAAGTATAGGATTCATTTGCGCACCTATCATCCAGCCTGTAGGGTTGAAGATGGTTCGCGCTCCATGGCCTCTTGAGCTGCCTCCCCTCTTCATCCTCCAGATAATGCGCACCTGATTGGAGCTTCTGCGTAACCTTGAATGGTCCTGCCCATGGTGTCTCGAGCTTGGCGACGTTGCTAACCGGCTTCACTTTCTTCCAGACGAGGTCGCCGACCTGGAAGGACCTCAGGATCACTCGCCGGTTGTAGTTTTGCTTCATTCGCTGCCGATACGTCGTTAGTCAAACGATGACTTTTGCCCTTGATTCATCCACCAAGTTGAGCTCCATCAACCTCCGTTTAGCGTTCCCTTCGTCGTAGTGCTGCACCGGATCGGATTCTACCCCAACCTCTACGGGGACAACTGTTTCGCTGTCGTATGCCAACTGGAACGGGGTTATGCCGATCGCCTCTTTCGGGGTAGTGTGGAGAGCCCATAGCACACTCGGGTGCTCGTTGGCCCAGCTACCTCCCATGTGCCCAAGCTGAGCATGCAAGACTCTGAGGATCTCCTGATTGGTGACTTCGATTTACCCGTTGCCCTGAGGGTAAGCTGCCGAGGTGAATGTTTGTTGAATGTCATAACCTTCACACCACTCTCTGAGTCCCCGCCCAGCGAACTGCCTCTCATTGTCAGATACGAGTTGGTGTGGGATGCTAAATCGGCAAATGATGTTCTGCCACAGAAACTTGATGACCATCTGCTCAGTGATTTTTGCCAGCGGCTCGGCTTCTACCCACTTCGAGAAGTAGTCCACTGTCACGAGTAGAAACTTTTGCTGACCGGTCGCCATGGAAAAAGGCCTGACGATGTCCATGCTCCATTAGTCGAACGACCATGATACCGTGGACGCTTTCATTTCCTTAGTTGGCCGGTGCCGCAGATTGTGATACTTTTGGCAAGACAAGCAAGTCGCTACCATCCAGGCGGCATCCTCCTGGAGGGTCGGCCAGAAGTATCCGGCCAGGAGTATTTTTATGGGATAATGCGTGGCTACCCGGATGACTTTTGCAAGAGCTTTGGTGCACCTCATTCAAGATGTAGTCGACGTCTTTCCCTTCATCCGACCGACGTGCACCACAAGCGAGACTTGGTCGATTGGCTGACCAATGACGATCGGCGATAATGAACTAGCTAGCTTCACTAGCTCGTCCGTCGCTTGATTCTCTGATCGGGGGATCTTCTATGTGACAACCTCCTGAAAGTTGGCCTTCAGCTTCTCAAAAGCTTCTGCATAGAGCCTTAGCCGTGTGTTGCTTATTTCGAAGGTCTCGGATAGTTGCTGAGTGTCGAGCAGGGAGTCCGAGTGGATGAGGATTTTAACTGCTTCCACGTGCCGAGCTGCCTATAGGCCGACTATCAGTGCCTCATACTCTGCTTCGTTATTAGTGGCTCTATAGTCCAGCCGAATGGATAGCTACATTCGGTCCTCTCGAGATGACATAAGCATTATGTTGATCCCGCTGCCCTACCGAGTAGATGGGTCGTCCACATATATCTTCCATGTTGCTGCCGGCTCGTCACTCTGGATTTTCGTGATGAAATCTACCAATGCCTGAACCTTGATCGCCGACCAAGGTTGATACTGAATGTCGAACTCACTGAGCTCTGTCACCCACTTAATCAGCCATCCGGACGCTTCTGGATTGAGGAGAACTCTTCCCAAAGCGCTGTTAGTCATCATTATTATTGAGTGCGCCAGGAAGTACGGGCGAAGCCTCAGCGCAGCGAGTACTAATGCATAAGCCAACTTTTCAAGACCAGTGTGTGGGACTCAACATATTTTAATATGTGGCTCAAAAAATACACAGACTACTGCTCTGGGTCGTTCTGCCTAATTAGAGTTGACCTAACCGCGTGCTCATTAGATGACAAGTAGATCCAGAGCAGCTCACCCGCGACTGGCTTGGCTAACACAGGCAGTGAGTTAAGATACTCCTTCAGCTCCTCTAGCGCCCGGTCGCACTCAGCGTCCCATTGGAATTTGTAGCTCGACGCAGTGTCATGAAAAATGGTAGGCTCCGATCGGACGACTTGGAGATGAACCTTGACAGCGACGTGATCCAACCAGTTAGCCTATGAGCTTCCTTCAAATTCCGAGGAGGAGGCATGTTCTGCAAAGTTTGGACCTTGCTCGGATTGGCTTCGATGCCCCTCTTGGTGACGATGTAGCCCAAGAAGCGGCCGCTCTTTGCGCCTAGGGTTAGACATAATTCGGTTAAACCCGAAAAACCGACCAAACTAAAATTTTTTTTTTTTTTTGGTTCGGTGTTTTGGCCGGTTTCAGTTTAAGTTTTAGAAATTTGATTATTCGGTTCGGTTTATGATTTTGACTCCCAAAAAATAAAATAAACCGAACTAACCGTATTATACTTAAAATATGATTTTATGGATATTGGGACATACAAGTGAATTGAGCATCTAATCATTTGTAATATAATAGTACAATCAAATTATATATTTATATATTTACTTATTGTTACCGGATAAAATTTTTTTAGTATTATTTTAAATTCATAATTATTTTAATAAATTGATACTTTTTCTTGGTCTCTAAACTAATATTTGTAGTCGCATAAAATCAATTTAATTCATTATATAAACCATATATAATCGATCGTATAAATCAGACCATATTATAATAAAAATCGGATCGAACTGTAATAATATGGTTTGGTTTTGGATCAAAGATTTTCAAAACCGAAATCAAAAAAATCAAATCGTAGTAGAGTAAAACTGGACCAAACCCACCGATGCCCACCCCTATTTGCGCCGAACAGGCACTCGCTCGGGTTCAGTTTTATTCCGTATGCCCTTAGCGTCCCGCAAGTCTCGTTGATATCTACACAAAGGTCAGCGCCTCGGAGGGATTTGATGAGTATGTCATCGACATATACCTCCATATTACAGTCAATCTGCCATCAGAATACTTTATTCATTAGCCTTTGGTAGGTGGCTTCGACGTTCTTCAGTCCGAACGACATGACGTTGTAGCAGTATGTCCCATCGGTCGTAATGAAGCTGACCTTCTCTTGATCCTCCCGGGCGAGCGACACTTGGTGGTATCCTTGATACGCGTCGAGCATGCAGATCAGCTCGCAGCCCGCCGTTGAGTCCACCATTTGATCTATCCTGCGCAGCGGATAGAAATCCTTTGGGCAAGCCTTGTTGAGATCGCGAAAGTCGATGCAGACCCGCTATTTGTTGCCCGACTTGGAGACACTAGCACCATATTAGCTAGCCAGCTCGGGAATTGGACTTCCCTGATATGGCCGATCTCCAATAGTTTCTCTATCTCCGCCCGGATAATCACGTTCTGCTCCGCACTGAAATTTCTCTTCCTTTGCTTGACCGGTCGAGCGTCTGGTCGAACGTAAAGCTCGTGCTGAGCCACTCTCAGGGAGATGTCGAGCAGCTTATGTGTCGACCACGCGAACACATCATGATTCTGTTTGAGGCAGGTGATCAGCTCGGCCTTCTTCTCCTCCTCCAGGTCGATGACCACGAAGGTCGTGGCTTCCAAGCAACTCGAGTGGATCTATACCTCCTCCTTTTCTTCATATACAAGGGTGGGAGGTTTTTTGGTAATAGCATTTACCTTTAGTCGTGGAATCTTTCGAGCTGCTTTGGCCTCGGTTTTGACCATTGTTGGTGCAATATCCCTCAGGTCAAGGTTGACCTGGTTGACCAAGCTTGAGTCTTGGTTTGGGTTTCAATGTTTGACAATATAAGACTTCGATGATATGGACAAGTGCAGGTGCAGTTGTTCATTTGGGGAGATTGTTGGGTGTAATTCTCCTCTGATCAGGGTTTGATCAGGTTGATTGAAGAAGAGTTAAGCAGGTCAAGGTTGACCAGATACTTGACTGGGAAAATCCTAACTGGGATGTTAGGCATAGGGGTGGGCATAATTCGGTTCAAACCGGAAAAATCGACCGAACCGAAAATTTTCGGTTTTTTTTTTCGATTTTTTCGGGGTTTCGGCCGGTTTCGGTTTAAGTTTTTAAAAATTCGGTTATTCGGTTCGGTTTCCGGTTTTGACTCCCAAAAAACCGAAAAAACCGAACCGATCGTATTATACTTAAAACATTATTTTTATGGATATTGGATCATACAAGTGGATTAGTTTCTAATCATTTATAATATAATAGCATAATCAAATTATATATTTATATTTACTTATTGTTACCGGATAACAAAATTTTAGTATTACTTTAAATTCATAATTATTTTAATAAATTGATAGTTTTTCTTGGTCTCTAAACTAATATTTGTAGTAACACAAAATCAATTTAATTCATTGTATAAACCGTATATAACCGACCGTATAAACCAGACCGTATTATAATAAAAACCGAACCGAACCGTAATAAAATGGTTTGGTTTTGGATCAAAAATCTTTAAAACTGAAATCGAAAAAATAAAATCGTAGTAAGGTAAAACCGGACCAAACCGGCCGATGCCCACCCCTAGTTAGGCAGAAGGAAAATCCTAGTGAGTGAAGTCAGGTGAAAGACCTAGTGAGTGAAGCTAGGCAGTGAGAAAATCCTAGTGAGTGAAGCTAGGTGAAAGTCCTGGTGAGTGAAGTCAGGCAGAGGAAAATCCTGGTGAGTGAAGCCAGGTGAAAATCCTAGTGAGTGAAGCTAGGTGAAAGTCCTGGTGAGTGAAGCCAGGCAGAAGAAAAGTCCTAGTGAGTGAAGCTAGGCAGAATGAAAGTCCTGGTGAGTGAAGCCAGGCATGGGGGGAAATCCAGATGAGTCAAGGTTGACCAGACATCTGGTGAAAGTCCAAGTAGGTCAAAGGATTGACTGGATACTTGGCATGGAGAAATCCAGATGGGTCAAGGTTGACCAGACATCTGGTGAAAGTCCAAGTAGGTCAAGGGAGTGACCGGATACTTGGCATGATGAAGAAAAGTCCAAGTGGGTCAAAGGGATTGACCGGACACTTGGTGAGGGAGTCCTAGCAGGTCAAGGGTGACCGGATGCTAGGCATGATGAACCAACAGGTCATGGATTGACCGGATGTTGGTTTGGGGGCTTTGGGACTCGGTTTTGGGCAAAAACCAGCAGCTGGATCGATCATCCGATCGATTGGATAGAGGCCAATCGATCGGCCGATCAATTGGGGTGTCCCCGCTAGCGCACAGAACGCCTCTGGATCGATCAGCTGATCGATCCAGAGGTCCCAATCAATCGGTGGATCGATTGGGATGGTGCGTTTTGTCGCGATAAGCCCTGGATCGATTAGCCGATCGATCCAGGCAAATTCCCAGAGCACAGAGGCGCTCTGGATCGATCTACTGATCGATCCAAAGCCTCCCCGATCGATTGGGAGCATTCCAATCGATCGGGATCCGACCGTTGGCGTCATTTTTAGCTGCAGGCGCTCGATCCCTTCGATAGAACTTTAGAGAGCTTGCACTGTTCACTCCCGATACTCTCCAGCACCTCCACAGCTCTCTCCAAGCTCCAGATCGCCAGTTCTTGAAGATTCTTGGAGGCTCTTCCAAGTCAAGAGGCGGATCAAAAGCAAGAAGAAGAAGTTAGGGTTAGGGTTTTTATTGTACATCTTGTAAGATTTTGCTTATCTTGTATATCCCTTTCTTCTTCTTGTATTGAGAGTGTTGTAGGGCTTCTTCGCCTTTGGTAGTTACCATAAATGAGTGTTATTCATAGTGGAGGGTGCGTGAGTAGGTGTGGATCCTTGGACTAGTCACCTCTTGTGAGGTGGATACCAAGTAAACCATCCTTGTTAGCGTTGTGTGAGTTTGTTTCTTGTATATTTCCGCTGCACATCTTTGAAGAAACAAGCAACATCGACCACGAGCACGCGACGAGCTATTCACCCCCCCCCCCTCTAGCTACTTTTTGGTCCTAACAAGTGGTATCAGAGCAAGGTTGCTCTTCACCGGAATCATCGTCAGAAGGGGCAAACAAAACAAGCAAAGCTAGAGGGTGAAGAAGTTGGAGCAAAGTTATCAAAAGTCAAAGATTTCAAGAAGCTCAACTTCAAGATGCAATTTCAAGATGGACTTGGATTTAAAACGAGGGTGGCTCCACCATACGCTTCAACAAGCTTCGATCTTTGGAAATCAAGGATCGAAAACTTCTTAATGGTGGAGATAGAGCAATGGTTTGCTCTTATGGAAGGCTTCGAAGCTCCAACGAATTCAAAGGGAAAAGTTCTCAAGAGGAGCAAATGGAGCCCGGAGCAAGTCCAAAGGTGCGAAGCAAATGCCAAGGTAACCAAATTATTGGTTAATTTATTGCCTAGCACAATTCTATGTAAAATTGGAGAGTTCAAGGATGCCAAGGAGCTATGGAGTAAATTGGCATCAATTCATGAGATCCCCTCCAATGCACCAGTCCAAGAAGAATCCAAAGAGGGTGACTCATTGGAGCAAAATCAAGAGGAAGAGGAAGAGGACTCCGAAGTTGAGAGATGCTCAACTTCCGAAGAAGAAGAAGTCCAAGAAGCATCATCCTCAAAGGAGTACAACCAAAAGAACAAGGAAGGAGCATATTCCGTGTTTAATGTGCAAGAGGATGAAGAAGAAGAAGAAGCATCCACCTCTAGGATTGAGGGGGAGCAAATTTCGGTGACACCGGATCAAGGAGAAGAAGAAGTCTCCACATCTGGGTCAAGAAGAGAAGAGGATGAAGAAGCTTCCACCTCCACAAGTCAAGCTAAACCAAATGGAGGAGCATCACTATCAGATCAAGAGGAAGCCTCTACATCCACATCACATGGAGGACCAAATGTCATCTCTACATGTGAAGGTATAAACAATTCAATTAAAAATAAAAATCACATTATATGTTTTGAGCGTAGGGAGAATGGGCACTACAAGAGCAAGTGTCCCAACTTGGTCAAGAAGAAGGGCCAAGTGGCACCCAAGGGCAAGGAGAAGCCCAAGGAGACCATCCCCGGAACAAAGAAGAGCAAGGAGCACATTGTATGCTTCTTGTGCAATCAAAAGGGGCATTACCGAAGTCAATGCCCTAAAGGGAAGAAGGTGGTCAAGGCTCAAGGAGGAAGCTCAATTCAAGGGGGAGCATCCAAGGTAAAAAGAAAGGTAACATTTATTGAGCCTACCCCTTTAAATTATGGTAAAAAACATGCTAGTTCTAACTTATATCATTTTAATGCTATTTACCATGAAAATAGGAGGCGTGATAAAATTAAAGAAAATCATATAGCTTATCATGCTAAGACTTCTCAACCTAGGTTTAGAAAGGTAAATAGAAACTTAGACAAGAACCCTAAAGATTCTAGGTATGTGCCTAAGAAGAAGAAAAATTAAAGTTTTAGTCAAAAACCCAGGGTTGAAGAATTATGTAAGGAAAATCAAGTCTTGAGGTCAAGACTTGATAAATTAGAGAGGACCCTTAGAAAAATCACAAATATGACACAGGGGTCCAAGAGTCAAAACCTAGGTCAAGAAGTATCAAAGTTATCCAATGGTTATAAGGGTTTGGGATACAAACCTAAAACCAAGAAGGATGTAATTTCTTACCATAGGGTTTCATATAGCTATGGAACCAACCCTAGGCCTAGTGGGCAAGTTAAAAATACTAGGGAAGTCATCCCTAAGAGTATTTTTGCAACAAATGTAACTAAGACTCTAAGAAGTCTAAGAAAGTCACAAAAAAGGTCACAAGGGAAGCAATCCCTTGAGTTAACCTAGAAGATGTGACCAAGGCTTCTAAGAAGCCAAACAAGGTCACTAGGATAGTATCTAGGGAAGTTATCCCTAGTAAATACCTAGAGCATCCAAGGAGCACCAATAGGTTTTGGGTTCCTAGGAGCATCTTCTCTACCCCATAGATGGGGTAGAGAATGTCAACTCTAAGAAGAAGGGTAGTTAACCCAACTTTGAAGAAATTGACACTCAAGGAGCATTTTCAAGGTTATTATCAACCTTTGAAAATGAAATGGATTTATGATTTACTCTTTGGAAGAGTAAAATGTGTCTAATTCCGGAGATATTGATTTTAATCTTAATTGACACAATTTGGAAGAACATAAGAAATATCAAGTTGGGACTTTGGTATTTTCTTAATAATTTAAGGCAATTTGAGCCTTAATTTAAAGTGCTACTCTTGTGGAAAAACGAAATATGCCAATATTTGAGGAATAAGCTTAATTTCAATTAGCATAAATTACTCAAGAGAATTAGAAATGCCCATTTAGGTTTTGGCACTCTCTTGAAGCACTTTGGGCAATCTAGGGTTTAAGTTTTAGGATTAGCTAAGATTAAGGATACTTAGATAGGTAATCTAGGTATTTTATTTATGCTAGACCTTACCATGTGATCCGGCGGTTAGAACAGGGGACCCCCATTTTGAGGGGTCAACGCCACGTGAAAGTCAAAGGCCAGGTGGCCGACCGGAGAAGGATGGGCCAACCCCCCCCCCCCCCCCCGGCCGGCCGGTCGGTAAATAGCCGATGGTAAAAGGCGCCCCGACAGGGGTCGGGGTTCCGGCGCTCGATTGAACAGTAACGAAGGGCCGAGCGGAAGTCATGTTCGGCCGTAGACATAAGGTAACATACTGCCAGTAGTCCCCACACAGCACCTTACCGAAGATCTCCCCAGCATACCGATGCATATGGAGGGCCGTATGTGATGTGAGGGTCGGCTGGCCGGATGTGAGATGAATGTCGGCTGGCCGGACGGGAGATGAGTGCCGGCCGGCCGGACGCCCCGGCTTGGAGTAGGGAGAGAAGGACAAGGAGCATCTTATGACAGCTGTCAATTCCTATGACTAGGCCATACTCCAAATCTGGCGGTAAGGTGTTCTGCTGTCCCATCGAAGATGTGTCGGGACTGTAGCAGTATGATGTCAGGTAAGCTCTCTGACAAACACATACCGAGGTATGGGCTAAGAACACGTGTTTGCCTCGGTATGTATGCGTGAGTTCTTTCACCGCTCTATATAAGGAGCCCTATACTTCGCCGAAGGTACGCATTCTAATACTAGGGGAGTCACTTCTTCATTGTTCACTTACCTGACTAGAGCGTCGGAGGGTCGCCGCCGGGAACCCCTTCCTGGCCCGACTTCTTTACAGGATCGCCGGAGGTTCGCACCAGCATCCGCCATCCGAAGACCCACGTCAGCAACCGGAGAACGCCACCTGCCCAGCGTCCGTTGATTCAGCTTTCGGACAGGATCAATTTGGCGCCGTCTGTGGGAACGCTCCTGCATCCGAGCGGAAGCAATGGACGAAGCTGGACGGCAACACACGGTGACGCTTTCCACGGAGGAACTCGATGCTCTGATCGAGTTGAGGGCCGCCAAGCTTGTGGAGCAAAAACAGAAAGCACCAGCCGAGCGGCCGGAGCAGCAAGCAACGTCAGCATCTGGTGGCCGAGCGGAAGCACCACAGTCCACCGTTGCATTCCATCGGGCCCTATTCCGCACCCCCGAAGCCGCAGCAACTAATCGAGATCGGGGATCTTCTTCGGATGAAATGCCTTGACGATACGACAGAAAAGGGAAAGCCCCCCGAGCGGATGCATCGCCCGAGCGGATTAATCGCCAATTTTCAGAGGCTATTCTACGAGACCCTCTGGCCAAGCATTACGTGCCTCCGACGATCGGCGAATACAATGGAACCACCGATCCGGATGATCATTTGGGCAAGTTTGATAACACGGCAACCCTGCATCAATACACAGATGGGGTGAAGTGTCGGGTTTTCCTCACCACCCTCTCTGGGTCGGCTCAACGGTGGTTTCGGAGATTGCCGGACGGATCTATCTCAAGCTTCAAAGACTTCCGAACGGCTTTCCTCCATCACTTCGTAAGCAGTCGGCGCTATCAGAAGACTAGTGTCAGCCTGTTTGCCATCAAACAGGAAGCTCGCGAATCGCTCCGAGCCTACATCCAACGGTTCAACAGAGTGGCCATGGATATTCCAACGGTCACCTCGGAGACCATGATGAATGCTTTCACACAAGGCCTAGTGGATGGGGATTTCTTCCGATCACTCATTCGGAAGCCGCCTCGAGACTACGACTACATGCTACACCGGGCCAACGAATACATCAACGTGGAGGAAGCCCAAGCAGCCCGGAAAAAAGAAACTCCAACCGAGCGGACTCCTCCTGCCGAGCGGAAGCCTCACGCTGCTCAACCACCCAGAGGACCAAGGGCCGAAGCAATCCGCTCCCCCCATGCTAGGTCCCACGTACAAGAGGTGGCTGTCGCTCGGCCCAAGCCAAAGAAGAAATGGACCCCAATGTTCTGCTCCTTCCACCGGACGGATACGCACAACACAAGGGATTGTCGAAGTCTTCCCTTGATTGCTCATCCCGTTTCCCAAAGTGGTGGTCGACGATCGCCCTCATCCGACAGGCGACAGAGGCCTCGTGAAGCCGATCAGACGATAGCTGACAGACGACAGCAACAGACTCCCGAGCGACATCGCTCTCCAAGGCGGGAGAATCTCTGGATGTCTAGGGAACGTCCCCGACCGACCGCTCGGGAAGAAGAAAATAGAAGCAATATTTCCCGAGGCGAGATCAACATCATAGCTGGTGGGCCGACCGGAGGAGACTCCAACCGAGCAAGGAAGGCGAGCGTCCGGCAGCTCCAGATCCATGCAGTCGGCTGCAGCCAAGAGCGGGCTAGTGGACCCGAAATCAATTTCTGGCCCAGGGACTTGAAAGGAGTTGAAGTGCCCCACGACGACGCTCTGCTCATCAAAGCGGTAATAGCCAACTACACTATTCATCGTATTTTTATTGACACAGGAAGCTCGGTCAACATCATATTCAAAAAGGCGTTCGATCAACTGCAAATTGACCGCGCCGAGCTGCTGCCCATGACAACCCCCCTCTATGGGTTTACGGGCAATGAAGTCCTGCCGGTTGGACAGATCCGACTGGCTATCTCACTAGGAGAAGAGCCGCTCAGGAGGACGCGGACAGCAAACTTTGTGGTGGTTGACTCTCCCTCATCATACAACGTCATTTTGGGACGACCGGCGCTCAGCGAGTTCCGAGCGACCGTCTCCACCTTCCACCAGAAGATCAAGTTCCCCATCGAGGACAAAGTGGGAGAGGTACGGGGAGATCAACTAGCAGCTCGGCGATGCTACGTCGAGATGGTCCGAGCAGAAGCCAATTCCGCTCGGAAGTCGCCACGGATCGAGGTGAACGCTATAACTGAGAAGCCTCCCTCTCTAGTTTATGAAGAAAAAGAGGAAGTACAGATTCACCCGACCCGAGCGGAGGCCACAACGTTCGTTGCGTCCGACCTGGAGGCAGACCAGAAACAAGAAGTGATCAAATGCCTCCGAAGAAATTGTGATGTCTTCGTCTGGTCGACGCACGAGCTGCCTGGAATCTCGCCGAGCATAGCGCAACACGAGCTACATGTCCGACCGGACGCTCGGCCAGTGAAGCAGAGAAAAAGGGATTTCAGCGCCGAGCAGAATGTCATCATCCGGGCGGAAGTTGAGAAGCTTTTGGAGGCCGGCCATATACGCGAGGTTCAGTTCTCGAGCTGGCTAGCAAACGTAGTATTGGTCTCCAAGCCGGGCAACAAGTGGAGAGTATGCATAGATTTTCGGGATCTCAACAAAGCTTGCCCGAAAGATTTCTATCTTCTGCCTCGAATCGATCAATTGGTGGATTCCACTGCAGGCTGCGAGCTGATATGTATGCTCGACGCTTACCAAGGCTATCACCAGGTGCCGCTCGCCCGTGAAGATCAAAAAAAAGTCAGCTTCGTTACAGCCGACAACACCTATTGCTATAATGTGATGCCGTTCGGATTGAAGAACGCGGGAGCTACATATCAGCGGCTGATGAACAAAGTGTTCAAGGGGCAGATCGGGCGAAACCTGGAAGTATACGTGGACGACATTCTTATCAAGTCCGTCCGAGCGGCCGATCTCTTCGAAGACATGGAGGAACCTTTCTGAACGCTACGGAAATATGGAGTCAAGCTAAACCCCCAGAAGTGCCTGTTCGGAGCAAAAGGAGGGCGTTTCTTGGGTTACATAGTGACCGAGCGGGGTATCGAAGCAAATCCCAGCAAGGTGAAAGCTCTACAAGATATGCCGCCTCCAAGAAATCTGAGGGAAGTGCAGCGTTTGACCGGTCGGATAACTGCTCTGTCCAGATTTATCTCCAAGACCACCGACCGGAGCTTGCCCTTTTTCAAAATACTGCGCAAGGCCACTAAATTTTACTGGGACGAAGAATGTGATCGGGCGTTCGAAGAACTGAAGGCATATCTGAATTCTTTGCCTGTACTAGCCAAGTCAGCCGTAGGTGAGCCTCTTTGTATCTACTTATCTTCAAATGAACAAGCAGTCGGCTCGGCATTAGTGAGGGCGAGCGGAGAAGAGCCTGTATATTTTCTGAGTCATATTTTAAAAGATGCTGAATCTCGCTACACTGGGCTTGAGAAATTAGCCTTCGGCTGGTCCTCGCCGCTCGGCGCCTTCGTCCCTACTTCCTGTCGCATACCATCATTGTCAAAACTAATAGCCTGCTCGGACGAGTATTATTGAATCTAGAAGCGTCCGGACGGCTTATTAAGTGGACAACGGAGTTGAGTGAATTCGACATTCAATATTAACCCCGCTCGGCAATTAAAGCGCAGTCCTTAGCAGATTTTGTGACTGAGGTGCAGAATTCAGAGTCGAAAGCAATGTGGAAAATATTTGTGGACGGATTTTCGACTCGGCTCGGAAGCGGGATTGGAGTACTGCTGCTCTCTCCCCAAGAAGAAAAGATGTATTTATCCGTCTGGCTGGATTACAGAGCTACAAACAATGAAGCTGAGTATGAAGCCCTCATAGCCGGCTTGCAGGCAGCTCGACATGTGGGAGCCGGACGGGTGACTATACATTCAGATTCTCAGTTGGCCGCTCAGCAGTTCTCTGGTACTTTTGAGATTAACAACACTCAGCTCAAGCTTTATGCTGAAGCCTTTAAGAAGCTCAGAGCCAATTTCAGAGAGGTCATCATCCAAAAGATACCCCGAGCAGAAAATCAAGCGGCCGATGAGTTAGCCAAACTTGCAAGTGCAATAACGCCGTTCGTCACCCAATCGCCAATCGAGCAAGTATCTTTGGTGGCGCACGTCGATCGAATGGAAGCCCTCACATTCCCAAGTGATTGGAGGGCACCCATCATGGAGTTTCTCAGCTCGGGTGCTACACCGTCCGATCGGGATGAGGCCCAGCTACTAAGGAGGAGAGCCGGTCGGTTCACGCTCATTGGAGATCAACTATACAAGAAGGCTTTCTCCCGCCCGCTTCTGAAATGCGTGAGTTCAGAAGATGCAGCATACATCCTCCAAGAAGTGCATCAAGGATCGTGCGAGGGACATCCGGGCGGACGATCGCTATCTAAGAAGATCCTGTTGGCTAGATACTTCTGGCCAACCCTACAAGCTGACGCTGCTCGGACCGTCGCAACGTGCCTTTCTTGTCAAAGGTATCACAATTTCTCTCACCAACCGGCGGAAGAAATGAAAGCAGCTACTGTGTCCTGTCCGTTCGACCAATAGGGAATGGATATTGTGGGTTCATTCCCTATGGCGACCAGTCAGCGGAAATTTCTATTGGTGGCTGTAGATTATTTTTCCAAATGGGTGGAGGTCGAGCCGCTAGCCAAGATTACCGAGCAGATGGTTAAGAAGTTTATCTGGCAGAACATCATCTGTCGGTTCGGCATCCCCCGCCGGCTTGTCTCCGATAATGGGCGGCAATTCACAGGAAAGTTGCTCGAAGATTGGTGCAAAAGCTACGACATCGAGCAACACTTCACGTCCGTGGCATATCCCCAAAGCAATGGTCAAGCCAAAATAGCCAATCGGGAAATCCTTCGCATTTTGCGCACTCGGCTCGATCATATGGGAGGTAGCTAGGTGGATGAAGTGTCAGGTGTCTTATGGGCCATCCGAACGACACCGAAGGAGCGAACTGGGGTCACGCCCTTCCATCTGGTGTATGGTGGCGAAGCGGTTATTCCTGTCGAAGTTGGCGTCGAGTCCGCTCGGATCCAGAATTATGATGACGACAACGCCGAGCGGAGGAACATGGAGCTGGATTTGGTCGAAGAAGAAAGAGCCAAGGCGTCCGTCCGGCTGATGGCGTATCGTCAAAAAATGAAGCAGAATTACAACCGGCGCGTAATCCCCAGAGCATTCCAGGTCGGTGATCTTGTCTGGAAGAAAGTGAAGCCGGTCGGCGACGTCGGCAAGCTAGAAGCTCCTTGGGCAGGCCCCTTCAAAATCATCGAAAAGCTCCGCTCGGGCTCTTATTATTTGGAGGATGAAGACGGGCGACAACTGGATAGGCCATGGAGCGCGAATCATCTCCAGCCTTATCGAGCTGGGTGAAAGGTGCACTGATGTAACTCATTTTTGTATATATTTTGGGCCGCCTATGTACTTGTAATGCAGGAAGCAAAAAGATAAAAACGCATGGAGCATTATCCGCCGAACGACCTACTACATGAAGACCCTGTGCCATTCGGCCGGGCATACAAATTACACGAGTCAAAGGCTCGATGGTAAAGACCCCGTACCGTTCGGGCGGGGTGTATATTATTCGAAGCACGATCGAGGTCAAAGATCCCGCGCCGTTCGGCCGGGAGTATGTTAGCCGAGTCGGAGGCTCAATGACGAGGACTCCATGCCGTTCAGGAGTATATAAAAAATTAGCCTTAATAGGCCGTCGGGCTCCGACGTTAAATATCGAGAGACGAGCCGGCGTCTATAAACCCGCCGAGCAGAACACCGTCGAGCTCCGACGTTAAAAATCGAGAGACGAGCCGACGTCTATAAATCCGCCGAGCGGAAGACCGTCGAGCTCCAACGTTAAATATCGAGAGACGAGCTGGCGTCTATAAACCCGCCGAGCGGAAGACCGTCGAGCTCCGACGTTAAATATCGAGAGACGAGCCGGCGTCTATAAACCCACCGAGCGGAAGACCATCGAGCTCCGACGTTAAATATCGAGAGACGAGCCGGCGTCTATAAACCCGCCGAGCGGAAGGCCGTCGAGCTCCGATGTTAAATATCGAGAGACGAGCCGGCGTCTATAAACCCGCCGAGCGGAAGACCGTCGAGCTCCGACGTTAAAAATCGAGAGACGAGCCGGCGTCTATAAACCCGCCGAGCAGAAGACCGTCGAGCTCCGACGTTAACAATCAAGAAATGAGCCGGCGTCTATAAATCCGTCGATCGGAGGGTCGTCAGGCGCTGACGGTAAAATTCGACGTTCAAAGGCAAATAACCGGAGTCTATAAATCCTCCGGACGGATAGCTTTCTGCAAGGTCTTACTCTGTTGTAACGGCCGGCTCATGATCGGGCCTGCCTTAAGGGCGGGAATGAAGATATCGTGCGGCCAAGCGGCTACTTTATAAAATGTACTTGGACGCGAGAAAACTGAAACCGAGACGAAAGTTAAAGATTGGACGCGGTTCGAACAAACAAATAACAAAAGAAGACTATCCGTTTACGCCGAGCGGCGGACAGACAAAATTTATATTCGCCCCTAACGGCAGGCATACAAAAGATTGTACACTTGAGAGAAATTGCATAAGCTCCTCATTCACTATCATCGAAATTAAAGAGGGAGTCGGGGATGGAGCCCATCATAGCCGCCAAATCTTCGGGGGGAACGGACAACTCGGCGGGTATGTGGCCTTTGGTCTTCAGATATTCCACTGCCACTTTGATCGCCTCTTCAAAGGTTAAGGACAGCTTGTCGCTAAACCTTTCGTCAAATTCATCCGAGCGGATGAATGCTTTGCGCACCTCCGCCGACCGGCCAGGTTCCCCGTCCTGATATTCTTTACAAGTAGCTTTAGAAGCATCGAAGGCGGCTTGAAGATCTTTCAGAGCCCCTTCCGCTTTAGCCTGGTCGGCCGAACGACCTTCCTGTTCGGCGGATAATGAGGTTTCCAATTCTTTAACCCGCTGCTCTAACCCCCGGTTCTCTACCTTCATCATATCCATGTCGTCGATGGCTTTAAGCTTCCGGGTGGTAGCGGTCTTTATCTCCTTATCCCGCTGCTTGACCAAAGCTTCGAGTCGAGCCACTTCACTCGACAAGCCAGAGGACTTACCCCGTTCGGCTTCCAGCAGCTTTTTGGCCTTCTCCAGAGCGGCCGTTACTCAGTCTGACCGGCAGTGCAGTCAGTCGAACTTTGCCTCCTTCGACTAGACTTGAGGGGGAGGCAAGTGATCCGGCGGTTAGAACAGGGGACCCCCATTTTGAGGGGTCAACGTCACGTGGAAGTCAAAGGCCAGGTGGTCGACCGGAGAAGGATGGGCCAACCCCCCCGGCCGGCCGGTCGGTAAATAGCCGATGGTAAAAGGCGCCCCGACAGGGGTCAGGGTTCCGGCGCTCGATTGAACAGTAACGAAGGGCCGAGCGGAAGTCATGCTCGCCCGTAGACATAAGGTAACATACTGCCAGTAGTCCCCACACAGCACCTTACCGAAGATCTCCCCAGCATACCGATGCATATGGAGGGCCGTATGTGATGTGAGGGTCGGCTGGCCGGATGTGAGATGAATGCCGGCTGGCCGGACGGGAGATGAATGTCGGCTGGCCGGACAGGAGATGAGTGCCGGCCGGCCGGACGGGAGATGAGTGTCGGCCGGCCGGACGCCCCGGCTTGGAGTAGGGAGAGAAGGACAAGGAGCATCTTATGACAGCTGTCAATTCCTATGACTAGGCCATACTCCAAATCTGGCGGTAAGGTGTTCTGCTGTCCCATCGAAGATGTGCCGGGACTGTAGCAGTATGGTGTCAGGTAAGCTCTCTGACAAACACATACCGAGGTATGGGCTAAGAACACGTGTTTGCCTCGGTATGTGTGCGTGAGTTCTTTCACCGCTCTATTTAAGGAGCCCTATACTTCGCCGAAGGTACGCATTCTAATACTAGGGGAGCCACTTCTTCATTGTTCACTTACCTGACTAGAGCGTCGGAGGGTCACCGCCGGGAACCCCTTCCCGGCCCGACTTCTTTGCAGGATCGCCGGAGGTTCGCACCAGCATCCGAAGACCCACGTCAGCAACCGGAGAACACCACTTGCCCAGCGTCCATTGATTCAGCTTTCGGACAGGATCACCATGATTGTTTGCCCATTATATGCCATGACATCATGATTATTTTTGCATTCATACCTTATGATGAAAAACACAAAAATACCATGTCATGTCATACATACATCATGTAGTTATAAGAAAATTTTCTTTTGGAATTTTTTTTCTTTTTGATGTATGTCATAATATTATCATGCATTATGTTTATTTCCTTAAAATTAAGGACAAATGACATTTATTAACAAGTGGTACAAGTGTATCAACAAGTGACATCCTAGGTGGATGTTCAATATCCACAAAATACCTAGATAGATATGCATGATCCCTAGATTATGGCAAAACCAAATTTTACATCTCACAACGACCTATAAGATGACTTGTATGTGTTTTGTGCACATTAGATACAAGTGAGATGTTATGATGATGAACAAAACTCAACATGATGATTTAGTGCATTTCCTTGAGTTTTAAGTTCATTAAAACACATAGTTATGTGTTTTCCCATCATTGGGAAAGCTAATGTACAAGTCATATGCATTAAGCCCAAGGAACATGGTGGGATATTGGTTTTGAAAATGTTTTTAAAATAATTTTAGAAAACCTTGGTGAAGGCTATCTTTTGATAGTAATCACCATTGAATAGTTAAACACAAACTTGAAGAAAACACTAAAAGTTTTGCAAGTTTTCAAGTGTGTGTCAATCCTTGAAAGTATGAATTATTTTCTTAGAAAATTATTTTTCCATGATAAAGTATACCCTAAATAATGTCTACACAAATTTTTATGATTTTTGGAATTTTGTATAATTTTCTAGGGGTTTCTGAAGTTGACTGAAATGAAATTTCAGCAACTATCAGAACTCCAATCGATCACCCGATCGATTGGAATGCCTCAATCGATCGGGCAATCGATTGGGAAGGCAAATCCCGTGAGCAGAAGCTCGCTGGATCTATCCACCGATTGATCCATCCCTCCTGAATCGATCAGTGGATCGATTCAGCATGGTCTGATCGATTGGGACCCAACTCCAATCGATCGAAGTTGCTGATTTTGGCTGGTAAAGCCTGATTTCAGCATTGTTTGGACCATGGTTAGTCAAGGTAACCATTCCAAAACCTTAAAAATACACTTGTATACATAACAAGGGTGTTTTCGTGTTGAAATCAAGGATGGATTGGTTAAGAAAGACTAAATTGAAGTTTAGGTTGAGGTTTGTTTCAATATTAAATTTTTGAACCTCAAAACTTCTAAATTTGGGTTTCCTAAAGGTTTAGGGATTCCAAGTCATTGTTGGTGCAATGACAGAAGTTACTAACATGTCTTTAGGGGGAGGGACTCTTTAAAGACATGAAAACTATTTTTCCATGAACCTTGGAAGGTGATTAACCTTTTTTTTTCAGAAAATGCTCAAGGTTGAGCGTTTAAACTTTAATGGGGAGTGGATATCCTCATTGTTCAAGTGGGTTAAGTTAGAAATGCTCAAGGATGGGCATTTGACTACATTAATGGGAGAATGTAGGGTTAAGGATAATGAAGGGTATGAGACTTTCATTATCATGTTGATCACAACGAGTGAAGTTGTCAACAACGATGAGCAACTCTTCAGGGGAAGAGTCTCAAAGGGGAGAATTTTCAACAAGTGAATTTGTTGATGTGTGCCTAAGGATGGGGCATGTTGTTGATGTGTGCCAATAGGGGGAGAATGAAGGGTTTAAGTTAGGACTTCATTACCTAGAGGGAGTTTGCCCTCTTAGGAGGAGAATGAAGGGTTTAACTTATGCTTTCATTACCTAGTGGCATGAAGGAAGTTTAGGCTATGGGATTAGTCTAACTTACATGTGGTATTGTCAAACATCAAAAAGGGGGAGATTGTTGGTGTAATATCCCTCAGGTCAAGGTTGACCTGGTTGACCAAGCTTGAGTCTTGGTTTGGGTTTCAATGTTTGACAATACAAGACTTCCATGATATGGACAAATGCAGGTGCAGTTGTTCATTTGGGAAGATTGTTGGGTGCATTCCCCTCTGATCAGGGTCTGATCAGGTTGATTGAAGAAGAGTCAAGCAGGTCAAGGTTGACCAGATACTTGACTGGGAAAGTCCTAATTGGGATGTTAGGCAGAAGGAAAATCCTGGTGAGTGAAGCCAGGTGAAAGACCAAGTGAGTGAAGCTAGGCAGTGAGAAAATCCTAGTGAGTGAAGCTAGGTGAAAGTCCTGGTGAGTGAAGCCAGGCAGAGGAAAATCCTGGTGAGTGAAGCCAGGTGAAAATCCTAGTGAGTGAAGCTAAGTGAAAGTCCTGGTGAGTGAAGCCAGGCAGAAGAGAAGTCCTAGTGAGTGAAGCTAGGCAGAATGAAAGTCCTGTGAGTGAAGCCAGGCATGGGGGGAAATCCAGATGGGTCAAGGTTGACCAGACATCTGGTGAAAGTCCAAGTAGGTCAAAGGATTGACTGGATACTTGGCATGGAAAAATCCAGATGGGTCAAGGTTGACCAGACATCTGGTGAAAGTACAAGTAGGTCAAGGGAGTGACCGGATAATTGGCATGATGAAGAAAAGTCCAAGTGGGTCAAAGGGATTGACCGGACACTTGGTGAGGGAGTCCTAGCAGGTCAAGGGTGACCGTATGCTAGGCATGATGAACCAACAGGTCATGGATTGACCGGATGTTGGTTTGGGGGCTTTGGGACTTGGTTTTGGGCAAAAACCAGCAGCTGATCGATCATCCGATCGATTGGCTATAACCCAATCGATCGACCGATCGATTGGGGTGTCCCCGCTAGAAGCCTTCATCCCAATCGATCAGTGGATAGATTGGGAGGAAGCCGCGAGCGCACAGAACGCCTCTGGATCGATAGATGATCGATCTAGAGGTCTCAATCGATCAGTGGATCGATTGGGAAGGTGCGTTTTATCGCGATAAGCCCTGGATCGATCAGCCGATCGATCCAGGCAAATTCCCAGAGCACAGAGGCGCTCTGGATCGATCTACTGATCGATCCAAAGCCTCCCCGATCGATTGGGAGCATTCCAATCGATCGGGATCCGACCGTTGGCGTCATTTTTAGCTGCAGGCGCTCGATCCCTTCGATAGAACTTTAGAGAGCTTGCACTGTTCACTCCCGATACTCTCCAGCACCTCCACAGCTCTCTCCAAGCTCCAGATCGCCAGTTTTTGAAGATTCTTGGAGGCTCTTCCAAGTCAAGAGGCGAATCAAAAGCAAGAAGAAGAAGTTAGGGTTAGAGTTTTTATTGTACATCTTGTAAGCTTTTGCTTATCTTGTATTTCTCTTTCTTCTTCTTGTATTGAGAGTGTTGTAAGGCTTCTCCGCCTTTGGTAGTTACCATAAAGGAGTATTATTCATAGTGGAGGGTGCGTGAGTAGGTGTGGATCCTTGGACTAGTCACCTCTTGTGAGGTGGATACCAAGTAAATCATCCTTGTTAGCGTTGTGTGAGTTTGTTTCTTGTATATTTCCACTGCACATCTTTGAAGAAACAAGCAACGCCGACCACAAGCACGCGACGAGCTATTCATCCCCCCCCCCCTCTAGCTACTTTTCGGTCCTAACAACCATCTCCACATAGCAGCGCCGAGCAGCCAGTTGGTCGCCTTTGACCTCACCCACTTGATCGCCCACTGGGAACTTCACCTTCTGGCAGTAGGTCGACACTACTGCCCGGAACTCGTTGAGGGCCGGTCGACCCAAGATGACGTTGTAAGCTGATGGCGCGTTTACTACTATGAAGTTAGTAGTTCAGGTCCTCCTCAACGGCTCTTCTCCTATTGAGATGGTCAATCGGCAAAACTTCGTTGCTGGTGAATCCGTAGAGCGGGGTCGCCATGGGCAACAACTTGCTACGATCGATCTGCGGTTGATCGAATGCCTACTTGAAAATGATGTTCACTGAACTCCCAGTGTCGACGAAGGTCCGGTGAATGGTGTAGTTGGCGATCACCGCTCGGATGATTAAAGCATCATCATGAGGGATTTCAACACCCTCCAAATCGCTGGGGCCGAAGCTGATCCGAGGCCCTTCGACCTTCTCCTTGCTGCACCCCATGGCATGGATCTCCAACCGCCGAGCGTATGACTTTCTAGCTCGGTTGAAGTTGTTGGTGCGGGAAGCATCTGACGATCGAACCCAAGTTTTGATAATGGCAAAGGGTTCAAAGTTAAATCTTGTTGTTATCTAACATGTTGAATGAGTGTTTTAGGAAAGTCCTAACTGCGGTTAGATAGGTGAAAACCCTAAGGGGTGGTAACCCTAGGTCCTAAGGGGTGGTAACCCTAGGTGGAGAAAAGTCCTAGCTGCGGTTAGGCAAACGGTTGTAACCCTAGGTCATAGGGGGTGGTAACCCTATGCGGAAAGTCTTGGCAGGTCGATGGCTTCAGGCAAAAGTCCTAGGGGATGGTAACCCTAGGTGGAAAGTCCTAGTGTCGCGAACCAGGTGAAAGACTGGACTATCCGGGAAGCGGATGTCCAGCAGAAAGTCTGGAAGCATCGAGTGCTGAGCAAAAGTCCAGTCGATCTGGAGGATCGCACTGGCAGCAGGTAAATCTCCTGAGTGGAGTAGGTGAGGACGCGTTCCCCGTATAGGGAACAGTAGGCGTTGGGTCGACCTACGGTTTCCGGACGGAAATCCAAAGTCAGACTCGGACAGTCCGGAGACTGTCATTATCACATCTATTATGTTTTATGTGCTAACTTTGTGTTGCAGGGTCTTTTTGGGACTAATGTATTTTGCAGGGACCAAAGTGCAAAGATTAACCTCGGATGAACAGTGTCCGAGGCGCCTCCATGAAGCTTGGAGGCGCCTCGGGTGCAAAACCTGAGCTGGCTGCGAAGCAAGCTTGGAGGCGCCCTGAAGGAAGCCAAGGCGCCTTGGACAGCTTGATGAAGGCGCCTTGAACCTGATAAGGTTCGACCAGTTCAGCACTTATCTCCGCGGCTGACTCGGCTCATTCAAGGCGCCTTGGTGAACAGTAGAAGGCGCCTTGAACACCCTTTATAAGGGATCTCGACCAGTAGCTCAAATCAACAATTTCCAAGTCTTCTGTCTCCAACGCCCTGCTCTGAAAGACGCCCGAAAGTGCTGCTACAAGTTTACGACGACTCGAAGCTCCGAGATTCTATTCTTGTCGTCGGTATAATTAGTTTTTGCATTTACTTGTACTTCATCTTGTAATCCTTTTATCGAGCTTATAGTTGTTTCCCACGCAAAGCGATCAAGGATCGCGGGCCTTCGAGTAGGAGTCGATCAAGGCTCCGAACGAAGTAAAAATCTCTTGCGTCTTTGTATGTTTGTTTTTATTCCACTGCATTAACTCTTACGCTTTTTACGATTCCGATAATCGAACGAAATAGCCGCGAGCGCTATTCACCCCCCCCCTCTAGCGCTTCTCTATCCAACAGGAGTCTCCGTCGGTCGGCCCTCCTGCAATCATACTTATTTCTCCCCGGGAAGCATTGTTCCTGTTTTCCTCTTCTCGAGCGGATGACCTGTTGCACTCGACTGGGATCCTAGAGGGATCGGGTTCCTCCCTTCGCTGATGGCGATGGCGCTCGAGCTCCCTTCTTTCTTCCTCCCGCCACTCGATCGAGCGACAACGATCTCGTCGGTCAGGCAATGGGGAGTGACGGCGATATCTTCTGGGGGACGGTCGACCGATGATTGGCGTCACTCCTTGGCAGTCCCATGTGTTGTGCGTCGCCGACTTGTGGAATGAACAAAACATAGGCATCCATACCTTGCCCTTCGACGCCCTGGGCTGACCGGACGCCACATGCTGTACGGCATGTGCCCTGGTCTCCTGGTATGACCGTGCTCCCTCAGCCCTCGGCCCCTTGGGTGGCAGATGGCTGCTAGCCAGTCGACGCTCGATCGGCGTCAAATGCTCAGTCGACGCCTCCTTTCTCCATGTCATCTGGACTTCCTCCACGTTGATGTACTCGTTTGCCTTCTTGAGCGCGTGGACGAAGTCTCTGGGCAGCTTCCGGATGAGTGATCCGAAGAAATCTCCCTCGGCGAGCCCTTGGGTGAAAGCATTCATCATGGTCTCAGACGAGACTGAGGGGATGTCCATGACCACTTGGTTGAAGCGTTGAATGTACGCTCGGAGCGTTTTCTTGGGCCTTTATTTCAGGGCAAAAAGGTTGACACTTGTCTTCTGGTAGTGTCGGCTACTGGCGAAGTAGTGCTGGAAGGTGGCTCGGAAGTCTTTGAAGCTTCATATCAAGTCGTCCGAGAGTCTTCTAAATCAGCGCTGCGCAGATCCGGAGAGAGTCATGAGAAAGACTCTACACTTCACTCCGTCCATGTACTGGTGCAGCGTAGCCTCATTGTCGAACTGATCCAGATGATCATCTGGGTCGGTCGATTCGTTGTACGCCCCGATCGCCAACGGGGTGTAGTGCTGAGGCAGAGGGTCTTGTATGATCTCCTCTGAGAACTGCCTATTGATCTGTTCGTGAGACATGACGCTTCGGGGCGTTTTTCCTTTTCGCGCATCCCAAACAAGTGCATCGTCGGAAGATGATCCCTGCTCTTGATGTGCTTGGGCTATCTCCAAGGGGGTTTGGAACAGAGCTCGATGGAAGGGGATCGGCGCGGGCGGCGCTTCCTCTTGGGTGTCGGTCGACCTTCGATTCTGCCCTCATACGGAGAGTTGCTCCACTCGGTCTTCTTGCCCCGCTCACCTATCGACCGTCGATGTTGCAAGTTGCGGCGTTAGCCGATCGACTAGCGCTTGTTGTTGTTGTTGTTGCTCTATCATTTTTTATGCTCGTGCCTGCACGAGCATTTCCAACTCCTCTTGAGTGAGTGTCACGGTGGTTAGTTGTCCAACGTCTTCCATCCTCTCGACTCGGATTCAGGTGACATTCCCATAGACGACGCCAAATATGATCCTGTCCGTAAGTCGAAGAGATGGATGCTGGGGACGTGGTGCTCTTACTGACCTTCGGTGAACTTCGCTCCTGCTTGCAACACAAGCAGCATCAGTGCCAAGCCAGGAAAGGGGTCCTCGACGACGACCCTCCGACACTCAAGTCAGTCTCCAGCGAAGCAAGAAGAAACGAGAAGAAGCAAGAATTGTAGCGCAACGGTAGAAATCGCGAGAAAAGCATACCTCTGACGATGCTTGGACCCCTTTTATATAGAGCCCCGGAAGCGCATGTGCATGCTTCCCAAAACGAGCACGCATCTCAAAGCTTCCCTTGAAAAGATGTGTCAGTAAAGTATCCCTGACACAGTACCTTAACGGTAGGGATGGCAATTTTCCCCACGGGTTTGGGGCCCCGTGGGGAAAACTCGAAATAGGGATGGGGATCCTCGATTTTTCGGGGAATGGACGGGTTAGGGCGGATATGGGAATACTATCTCCATTCCCGAACCCGCCCCGAATATTATTATTATTAATATTAATAAATAATACTATGTTTTTTAAAAAAAATATTAATAATAGTGTTAATATTTAATAATAATATTATTATTATTGATATTAATATTAATATTATCGTTAATAATAATTATTAAATAATAATAATAATATAAATTAAATTTGGAAATGAGGCGGGGATGGGGACGGGGATAGGGATTTGATCCCCGTGGGTTCGGGTTCGGGGAATCCCCGAACCTGAAAAAATGAAAACGGGGCGGGGATGAGACTGGCAAACCCGCCCCCGCCCCGCCCCATTGCCATCCCTACTTAACGGGTCGAGCATATCTCTGAAGTGACAGTGGAAGCTTTCGTCGTACGATCCTTTGTCTGAACATGCCGTCTATCAACGACACTAGCTCCCAAAAAGATGTCGAAGGATATCTCGCTATAATGTCTGTTGCTTGGCCGAGCGGAATGACCGCTCGACCGGAGTTTTGTTATCCTTGCGTTGTCTGCTATCACACCGAGCGAGATAGCCGCTCGGCCGAGAGTCCGCTATCCAAGTATCGCCTGTTACCGGGCCGAGCGGGAAGGCCGGTCGGCCGAGAGCCCACTGTCCATATGCTTGATTGACGGGTCGAGCGAGATAGCCGCTCAGTGAGTAGTTCACTGTATGCATACTCAGCTGATGTTTTTGTCTGCTGCTAGTCCGAGTGGAGTAACCGTTCGGCTCGACTTCTGCACGTCCTTTGAACGTCAGTCTAATTACTCCCTGTGTCGAAGACGATGGATCGATGTTTAATCCCCGATCGACCTATGACTCACCCGATCGGCCAACACCATCCAACCTCCACTATGATAGTAGGATGAACCCTATCCTAATCACCACATCGATCATAAATTATAAAGTTTATTCAACCTTAGCCGAGTGGCTTTTCTAAACATGGGGCATGGGATAATTTAAAACTATATTTACATCTATCAAGAATCAAATCATAGTTCATTGATAACAATTCCTGCGAAGTACAATACGGCTACATGCGAAGTACAATACGGCTACATCCGCGAGTGCATGTCTTGCCTAAATCACAACGAAAGAAAAGGTTAATATTAGAGCATCAGATGAAAGACAACAGAGCAGCAGTCGCTGGTTGAAGATTTTTAGGCTTCCGGCTCTCTGTTAGGCCAACAGGCCGATCTTGCTTCCCAGTAACAACGCCCTTGCCTAGACCAGCCAACGGCCTAGTAGGCTGAGGCCATATCCTCCGTTAGCGGTGTCAACAATCTGAGCCATCCATGACTTTAAATGAATTATGAATAAGCGATATTCATAAATAAAAATTATGAATAATTGAGGAACAATATTTACTAATAAAATTTATAAATCGTGTTCACCAATAAATTTTTATCAATATGATAAATAAAAAAAAATAATGATAAATAAATTTTTATTATCAAACTTAATAATTAATTAAATAATTTTTAAAAATAAAAAATTCAAATAATTAAATAATTTTGAATTAAAAACTTGATAGCATTTAATCTTAAGTCTGGAACCGAACACAAGTTCATTTGAAAAAACCAAGTCAAACAAACTTAACTCATTTACCATTCAATCCTCTCTACCTTTTTACATTAAAATAAAATCTTAGTTCTTAGTTTTTTAAGAACGTCACGTACCATCCAACACTTATCGAACTGTTTAGAAAACTTTGGTGAATGGTCTTGTGCGATTGTTTAATTTGGACCCAGAAAATTAAAACATATGCTTGTTCAGGATTGATTTTTTTTTAAAAAAAAAATAATAAGTATATATATATATTGCAGATTCGTTATCGCATCGAGGGCACCTGGATTGAATCCAGATGTCCTAGGTTAAATCCAAGCACCCTTATTCAATGAGAATATTTTTTTATTTTTTGTTTCCTTTTTAGATATATTATATATATTTATGGTTTAAAATTTAGGATTTAGGATTTAGGAGTTGGATTATAATGGATTTAAGTCAATAAAATTTTCTCTCTAAGGTTCAGACTTCTCTCGTGGAGTATATTATATGTATTTAGGATTTAGGGGTTGAGTTATAATAAATTTATATTTTACTCCTTTGGATTATAGTATTTTTTTTAATAGATGCTGATTTAAAAAAAAATAAAATAAATCTAGACGTCTAAATTCAATACCAACCTCTAGCACGCAGACTGATTCTTAAATCGATTGAATCAACTAAAGGCACCTATAATGAAATGTTAAATGAGCATTATAATACACATTTAACATCCCTCTCTATTATAAATAGATATTACAATATTCACTCATAAGAGAGAGAAAAAGAGAAGGATGTTCATCTCTCATTTTTTTAAGCGGTAGTAATTTGATTTTAAAATTATTTTTTAAAAGTAAGATTATTATTAAAAAATAATAATAATAATTTAAATATTTTAAAATATATTTATTTAATATGATATAATTTAAGATAATTGAGTGGACTATGAGATAGATAAATAATAAATGTTAATGTTAAAAGAAATGTGAGTAAAAGAGATATATTGTTATAATGAGTATGTAATAGTAAATTTTTATTTTTTTTTTTGATGAGATGATGAATATTATAATGAAAGTAAGTTATGGATGCTCTATTTAATATTAAAAGATTGACAAAATCGATGCCACGTCCCTCCCATTCTTTCAACTTCGTTCTAGTCACATGACATCATAGCAAACGTAATACCAATCAACTTGTTTACCTTCATTTTGCTTCAACTTAAGATAAAAATATTAATGTTTATCTTCGTCAACACCATTAAAGGACGGAATAAATTATTGAATCCACACCGCACTCCATTAATTATCTAACCAAAGATTTGTGAAATTTTGATTTTATCTTCCAAAACTTTTAATGTATTTTTCAATTTTTTTTCTTACTAGTTTAAATATTAGAGTTTTCTTATGATTTATAAAATAAAAAATATTAAAGTAATCTAAGAATTTTATCGAATCTTGGAAGGTATTTTAAACGCTACCCTCGATTTAAGGTCACGTGGGCAACAGATATTTTATTAAAAATAAGAAAATGTAATTTTCTTAAAAGATTTATTTTTTTTCTTCTGACAACATTCTTTATATATACTAGTGTGATCGTGCACACGCATTGCATATATAATATAATAACATATAAATTGCATTGCGCATATAATATAATAATATATAAATTATTTGGGTTAGATAAGATTTATCAGACTCATACAATAGTGACGCTAGAAAATCCCAGTAACGAAATTCTCTATGTAAAAAATTATTTTAATTTAATATTATACTGATCTTAGTAAAAAAATCTAAGAAAAATATATTTTTTAACATCGTCGGCCTAATATATTTATAGAAGTTTCTTTGATCGTAATATTATCAATTCTAAGACATGGGACTAAAAAGAACTATATTTTTTTTATATAAAATAACCAGATAAAGTTAATGATGAAAAAAATTCATAATAATACGCTGTAGCTGAGTCTCGAAATCTAGATCACTTATTATTTCGCTTGTGAAATTACTAATAAATTTTAAAATTTTTTTTAGTATAAATAAAAAAAAAAGATATTAACGTAAATATATTTTATGCTTCGTTAAAGTTGATTAGTAAAGGAGGAAATTTCTTAATAAAATAGTAAGAAATAGTAAGATATAATGGTGGGTAACAAGCTCTGTACGATTAAAGCTCTCTAACAACGTAACGCCAGCCCAACTAACAAAATGCGGACTCTGACGAGCGATTGATGCTACGATCGCTTAATTTTGAAGGGACGCATCGCCATTAATGTGAAGCTGGTCGTAGTCCACGGCGAAGAAGCTCGGAGGAGGCGAGCACAGAACTCCACTCAAACCCGCTGCGCCCTCAAATGAGGGGATTTGGTTAGCGTGATCCATCTCCGACGACGTATAAAGAAACCGGTCGAGAGCGGACCATGATCCGCCGGCGACTCCGCCGTAGCTTTCGATGCCGGCCGCAGGCTCCTCCGCTTGAACTATTTCATGCCCGGCGCAGTCCTCGTCGGGTATCAGCCACGGAAGGGGAGTCGGACTCTGCAGCGCGGCCGGAAGCTTCGTGACTTCGCTCGCCGTCGACGTCGACTCTTCCATGCAGGACCTGCCTGTGTAGTGGAGTATCCGGCGCAGTCCGCCGTCGCAGTTCACGACGTCGAAGCTCTTCTGCTGGCAGCTGCTGCTGGCGACGACGTTCTTCTTCTTGAACGCCCTGCATACTACCCAACAGTCTTCTTGATTTGCCGCCACTTCTCCAGCCAATCCAGTCGTCGCCTGATCAATTAATCAACAAGGACAACAAGATTAATTCTGTATTCTCTTAATTAATTTTGGTAAAATGCTAGCTGATTGTGTATTTACGGCGTCGTACGTTGATTAAGTCATCGTCGAGTCTGTATTCATGCATGATCCATTCGGACTTCTGGCCGCGGGGAGCGCGGCCTCTGTAGAACACCAACGTCTTCCTCATCCCGATCTGTCCGACGCCCGCGTAGATGACCTTGTCTCGGCCGGTGGCCTTCCAAAACCCGGCCGCCGTGGCTCGGTTGGTTCGCGTCCCGGTCGGGTACTTCTTGTCCTTGTGGCTGAAGAAGTACCAGTCGTTCTGCGGCGTTGTTCCGATCTTGCATTCCTCTAAAATGTTCATTTATTCATCAAATTAATCAAGCTTTAGATGCACGATGCCTCAATCTATACATACATATATATATATAAATGCATACCTTGAATGTCCCATGGCTCGAGCTTGTTGAGGTCGACGTCGCAGATGACATCGGGGTCGATCTTCTCGCACGCCACCTTCTTTCTCAAGTAGTAATTCAGGAGCTCTTCCTCTGTGGGATGGAAGCGGAAGCCCGGCGGCACCCACGACTGCCCATTCACTGTGATGCTCATCTTCAGCAACTAATTAAATTTTGTTAGGACTGGTGGAGCACAGCTGCACAGGAGAGTGCATACATATATATATATATGGGCATGAATTAGCAATACTCCTTGCCCCCGCGGGCTGGATCAACCGGTTAAGGCGTGGCATCCTTGCACAATGAGTCGTAGGGTCGAAGGTCCACGGACGCGCACTGGATAAATAATCTGGGCTGACTGTGTTAAATTCCGGAGACACCACGCTTTATCCGGGCCAGCATTCACCGCTGATTTACCTCCTTTTAGGATCCCTGTGGGGCCAGGCCTAGGGGGCCGCTGGGCGGTGAATTAGCAATACTCCATATCTTGGTCACTAGTATAGCTGGTTTACTTTGTGGTTGGAGGTGGGGGTTAGTTTACAAAGAAGAAGCCAAGCCACCCACCGCCCCTGCCCAACCTGTGCATACAACGATCGCGCACGTGCAAGTGCGCGCAGCAGGGCAAGCTCAAGAAAGTGTGGCAACATCTGAAAGGCATGACAGCTGACCTTATAATCTCCACGAAAAGCACAAACGAAACTACCAGCAAAATTAGGGGCATGAGGAAGAATAAGATCCCATCGTAATCATCTACAGCTGCTCCGGTGCCACAACAACTACCGCAACAACTACGACAAGAACGGCAATGGCAATCAACAACAGCAGCCGGAGAGTAGCTAGCCACAGAAACGAGAAAAGGCGTTCTAGAAAGAGAGACCAAGGAGATGATGGATTGATGGGGAGTTCGGAGGAACAGCGTTTTCGGGGTGTCCACTGGTATGCGTTGATATATGGGGCAAGATCAGGTGATAACAAACACACTTGATTATTTCACGTAAGTACATGCCCATCGAGTTTGTGTGTATATGGCTATGGCTAGTATTACACTTTCTTGTTGATTGATTGCATGTGCCAACCAATTTGTCCCAAAATTATTTGGCAGGTCGGCTTGTAGAGGTAGACGCACGAGGCAAAAATATTGTTAGCAAAGGCATAAGTCATTTTTTTTAATCAAGAACGTGTTTCTAGATGATCTGCTACGCTCATGCCCATGTTTGCAAAATCGTCATCAAATCAAAGGTTTCAATAATCCGGAACACGTTAGTTTTAGTTAGTTTTTTGGTAATAATATTTTGTTATTTATTTTCTCCCAAATGATTAGTTTTTAGATGCATATTGCCTGATATTATGTGGTATTAATAGATATTTAGAAAATTATTTTTGATATTCATGTTAGAATCAAAGATTTCAATACCTCCTACTACGCTGCTTTATTGGCACTTAAATTGAATCATCTTGTGAAAAAAGTAACATTCTTTAGGTTAAATGTGATTATTATTATTGTGTTAGTAGAAATTTTATAATTTTTTATTTTGTGATATAAAAATAGAAATATTATTTTTATTGTAATCGAATGGTAGTTAAATTACTAGTTAATTTAAATTTATACATATAATACTATCATATGTGTCAAGGGTTAATGATTTATATCTAAATGACCTTTTTAGACTTTTTAAAATTATTAATCATGTACTATAAAATTTCAAGAGTTTTTGATAGGATGACATAATTCTACGATCTAATTCTGATCGTTCTAATCTTGACCCTTACAATTCTGTAATTTACATAATTCTCAAGCTTCGCAATATTCGGCTTGTTAGCTCGTGAACATGTTCGTTAAGCTCATTAAACGACTTTAAATAAAAAAATAATAGTTTTGATATTGAATTTATAAATTTTATACTTTACTTATGAAAAATATAGACAAATATCTTAAATTTATTTATTAGAATAAAATTATAAATTTTAATAATAATATTATAATTTTCTCTAAATATATAATTTATTTTTTAATGAATATTTAAATTTATGATTTATATTTATTAAGCTCGTTTAGACTCGATAAAAGCTCGAATAAGTTCATGAGCCATGAAGATATTCGTTAAATAAAGCTCGAGCTCAGCTCGATTATAAACGAACCAAGCTCAAACATTTAAGAGTTCGGTTTGGCTCGGCTCGAATATTACATCCCAGTAAACTATGGTTCATACAATGGCTTAATTACCCCCTTCTAAGGGAAATAGGCAAAAAAAAAAAAAAAAAAAAAAAACTTTCAAATACTGGACCATTGTTAATGAAATTATTGCTTAAAAAGTTCCACATCATAAAATACGGAAGTTAATCAACCAACCTGATGGGAACATCATCCGTAACCAGTAGTTTTTCCAGAAATTCTATGCCTCCCAAGAAAAATCTGCAGTAGTGAAAAAAATAGCAAGGTTCAGCAACTTCATTCCACTTGTAAATGGGATGTAAACAAGAAAAAAAAATGGAGGGTAAATTTAATGATGAAGCTGTTTTATATAATCATTAAGACAGCTTGAAAAGGAAAAAAAAACGTAAATAAAAGATACAATGTCACATATCTAGATTTAACAATTAAGATGCGATTAGCCTATTACTGAACCAAGTCAATCAAGAAAAAAATCCTTTTGCTAAACAGATATTTGGACATTAATATATGACAAAGCAAGATTCAAGCATAGATAGCAAAAGCAAATGAATATTTGACGTATCCAAACTATGCGGACGACCTACTTGTATGGAAGAGCCATTAAAAATTTCTGTTTTTAGTTTTCACTTTTTAGAACACTAAAAAAATCATTAAAACTGGGGAAAAAATTATTTGCTGCATCATTCACATCAAATAATTTTTTTAAAATTACTTTTAAATTTTATTTTCTAAAAAACAATAAATATAAACAAAAAGTGAGAGAAAAACAGTGAAGACAAGAGGAAAAGAACAAATAGCAGGAATATGTGATAAATCAAATTGGAGATGCATCTTACAGTCCAATCATATGAACATAAAAAAATTGAAACTTAAAACGCAAGCAATTAGGTGAGAATAGCATCATAGCCGATCTTCTTGCTAAGTATAATCCCAAGAAAAATTTCCTATTCTAGATAATATCATATTCATGCCAAGTTCTGTCTAGCCAATGTAACTTCAGACCCATGGTATACCATCTCCTATGAAGTAACTTGCAATGCAGCAGAGAGACTCCTACGAACTCCTAAACAAAGCGATGTTAGGATAAAACCTAGATATGTGAGACAGGTCGAACAACTAAGCTTACTTTTGGATATGCATACATACACAACCACTAAAAACTATAGCAAACAATGTTTTCACAATACAACAACTAACCCTTTGTCCTACTAAGTGGGGTCAGCTGACTTTTTCACGAGAATCTGCAGGATAAAACTTAGACAAAAAAAAATTGGTACTTGAATTAGGAGACCAATATCCAATATGAATTGGATCTAGATGTCTGACACCATATTTTATAAAACTATTTACATGTGGTTCATAAGAGTGCAATGCAACTATTTTGGCAGAGAGTAATAGTGGGGTATTGGGCATCCGAAGACTGCATTTTCATGAGCATCTGACCATTCATTCCCTTCCCATTCTCACATTGTATCATCAACTATATTAAATTCATAATTTCAGCTATATAAACATGAGAATTTAGCTAGAAAATGAGATTTCTCCTTGTAAAGGTTTTGTTTTTTGTACGCTCCGTGAAAGACTAGCATGACAAAAGACTACTGATTAAAATCTTGAGCCACGTCAACCAATAGGAGTGAATTTTTCTATTCCTTCCGCTGATCAATAGGCAAGATGCTTACTAAAACTCCACGTATACAAATGGAACTTAATGGCTGCTTTCATTACGAGAAGCTCTGAGTTTCTCAATCTTTTGCCAAAGACTTAAAGCAAGAAGCTTTGTGCCTCTGGATCACTCAACCCAGTCTTCAGTGTTAACACAATCTTTTGCTGATGTCCTCCATGAGAAGAAGTGAATTGTTCGCCACTAGTAGCTCTGCATTGTTCATTCTTCATCACAAGAAGCTCTACGTTGGCTCCTCCTCCATGTTGAAACCTAGTTAAGTTTCCTCCTCTAGCATTGACTCGCTAGGGAGATTCGAGACATGTTGCAACTCATGTTTCTCTAACATCAAAAATGCCTACTCCCCTTCTTCCTTCTCCCCCTCTTTGAGGTCGGACAGGATAGTGATTATCCGGAATTGAGAAGAAGACAAGAAGAGAAACCATTGAAAATGAAGAGAAACTCGTCGTTCTCTAGGTTTTACCAAAAAAGGAAAATTTTATTAAAAATAGAGGATAATCCCTCAAACAACTAAACAAACGCTTATATAGAAAAACCCTAACTCATAAATTCCCGTATAACAAAAATACTCTAAATACCATAAAAAACAAAAAATACTAAAAATAGAAAAAAGATGTTTGGATCCTCCGAAAATGTTCTAAATGGTATTTTTTTTGCACGAAACTTGGTAGTTACGGTTCCCCGTATCAAATATATCTCTCTAAATTCTACACGCGTGAGAGCAAATGAGTAAAAAGTTGACTCGTTGAAAATTGGGTACTCCTATGTTTGCCCTGCATCACTCTTCTTGTCTTTCCCCTCCCCTTCCTTGATGGACATCATTGACATAAAGCAATTTTGTTGTGACTAGGAGCCGAAACTCCAATTTGGAATGAGATTTTAAACTTTGCAGAAGAGTTTAATTGCTTTCCAAAATTTTAAACTTCATGAGAACATGAAGAGAGCAAATTTGAAGGTGCAGTGTCTCTATATCACATTTTACTTGTTTACCGAGTAGTCAATTAAATTTTCATACAGTTGCCTATTATGACATTAATCATGACCAAAAAGATAAGGATTCTAGATTATTTCAGACATGAAATGTTATATCTTTTAAAAAAATTTAAAAAATAAGGGTGCATTTGAAATTTTTTTAAAAAATTTAGACCTTTTTGCAAAAGTACGATTAAAGGGATGCATAAATGGTGAAGATGATTAGACAAATTAGTTGTTGACAACTCAGAGTAGCTAGAAAAGCAATGCAAATAAAAGACGTAGAGAACTAGAGTTCTTCAAAGAGATCACGTATTTCTTCGTGTATCGCCTATTAAGGGCGTAAAGAGATTTGGTGTTAAAGGCAAAGTTAGTACCTAGATGTATTGGACCCTTTCAGATTCTTGACCGATGGCTTATAGGCTTGCTCTACCACGTCCACTAGCAAGAGGAGTTCATGATGTGTTTCATGTATCGATGTTGCGGAGATGTGTTTTCCTATCCATCTCATGTGCTAGAAAGTTTGATGGCACCTTTTACCTAGATACTACTTGTGAGAAACATCCACTCTGTATCTTGCAGCACAAAGAGCATTTGCTTCGTGTTTTAAACATGACCTTCGAGTCTTTCTGTGTGTTCGTGGGCTTCGTCCCTGACTAATAAAATGATAAACAAATTATATCATAAAGTTTAGCACTACCCTCCAAAAGGAGTTACGCTAACATTGATATTAATTAACAAAATAATAGATATGATATTTATATTTAGAGTTTTTGACTTTACGTTTTGAAAGAAGTGCATTACCCTTGACATTAAATTGTTAAGATAATAAATGTATTACTTACATTATTGAGCTTCGGCTTTCCTCATTAAGAGTTGTGTGATTATTTGTAGTATAGAGCAGTTGGCTCCGTTCTCAAAGAGGACTTTTGAGTCTTTTCGCACATTCATAGGCGTCGATCAAATTAATATGATTTTCTTTCCTCATAAGGTGGATTGCAGGTTGTTCACCCTATTTTTATGTGAGGCACCTCATGAGATGGATTGTGGGTCGTTCATCCTATATTTTATATGTGAGACACTCTTCGGATAGATTGCAGGTCGTTTACCCTATATATATGTGTTTGTATATGTGCATTCATATGATCATGTATTTCATATTGGGTGGATTGCGAGGTCGTTCACCCCATGTACATACAATACATCTCTTTCGGGTGGATTGCTGGTCATTCACCCAATCTATGTATGTATAGGTGCATACATATGATACGTTGTCGTCATGAGTAGATTGCAGGTTGTTCACTCTCCTATACAATACATCCTTCTCGAGTGGGTTGTAGGTCGCTCACCTCGATATTTTTATTTATACATAATGTGTTCGTATTAAGTGGATTGCAGGTCATTCATCTTTATTTATATGGTACCTCCTTGATGAATATATTACATATGTGATTCACCAACTTAATAAAGTATATTGAGTTGTCGGATAAAATAAGACCATAATATGGGTAATGTTGAAAAATGAGAAATTAAGGATAACTAACGAAATCAACTAAGAAGAGAATCAAAGACGAATAAAAAAGGGCAGTCCGGTTCACGAAGCTCCCGCTATGCGGGGTCCCGGGGAAGGATTCATTGTACGCAGTCTTACCCTGCTTTTTTGCAAGAGGCTATTTCCAGGATTCGAACCCGTGACCTTTTGATTACAAAGTAACAACTTTACCGTTGCGTCAAGGCTCCCCTTCAGAATCAAAGACAAATGATATGGAAATATAATTTGTAAATCATGTTGCTCTCTTTGATTATATTTTCATGCACGTCTTCTTATCTCCACTTTGTAATTTGTACTCACTCTCTTTTTTTCTTTGGCCTTTAGGTTAGTGCTATAACATTAGTAGAGTTACTTCAGAGGTATGCATGTAGTTTAGTTAGTTTTTTTTTTTCTATATTTTGCTCTAATATTATTACAATTCATGTACAGAAAGTGAAGTTAATGTCATGGCAAGCCTAGCTCATACAAGGCATGACATGAAAACTTGTCGAGCATAATTAAAGTAGGGTACATTGATGAATTTTCCAAGGAGGTCTCTAGATGGGTCTTTTTATTTGTCATCAGAAACAGATCTATTCAAGGGCTATACTGGGCTATAGCCCAGCCCTACCAACCCAAAAAAAAACAAGTGTAATATGACATATCTAATTTCGACTCGCTCCCATCTCCCACACGTGTGTGTCATTCGATCACTGATGCCACCGCAAAGGCACACCGTCCGACATCAGAGTGACTCCTCTGCATCGGCACCGCCGCACCGGTCCTCACAGCATATGCGCATCTGATATCTCTCGGAGGACAGACAACTGGAGTTTGGACAGGTAACCCTAAATGGCTAAATCCCTAACTATTTTCTCCTTCTCCTTTCTACTGTATGTTCGCAATCGCATCCTGACTTCGTTGTCGTGGCCACCGTTGAGTAGCCAAAGCATGTCGTGGCTTGCCGGCTTCACTACCAAAGCATTGCGTATTGGCGTGATGGCGTTGGTCACGTTGCCGTGTTGGTTTTGGCATTTTGCCAAAGCCAACTTCACAAATCACATTATTGGTGAAAGTGAAATGACGTTGCCGTGTTGATTTATAATTTGTTTTTTTTATGGATTGTCATTACTCATTATTTTACATAAAATCATATTACAATAACACTATTTGACTATTTGATTTTATCAATATTTTTCAATTGGCTTTAGCTTTTAGCATATTATTTTAGAATAAGATAATAATTTACATTTTATCTCAAGCTATTTCCCTACCTAATTCATTGTACTTTGAGCCATTAGTGAACTATTACTTGTTTATTTATTTAGGGATTTAATTTGAACTATTTCAAGATGGAACATTAATCTGCTACAAAGAAAGGAAAGACATTAATATCATCTTTCTTTAAAAAGAGAAATCGTGAAACTAGTGAAAGCACTTCAATTCCTACTACAATGGAAAATCAATCTAGTGAAAGTCTTTTCATTCCTAGTGTCCAAATTCCTTTAATTTCTTCTCCTAGTGAAGACCATCAATCATCCTCTGCTTGTATTGAACGAGATCCGGGAAAAAGAAAACAAATATATGAATATTATGTTAATATACAAGATAAGATAAGGCGTTCATATCTAAGGATGAGGCCTTATCAATCAGATATGTTGGAGTATCCGGCTACAAAATTTGGAAGTCAAAATCATCGATTTCAGAAATTTCATTAGTTGGAGTATTTGCCTTCAACAAACAAGGCGTATTATTTTTATTGTTTTCTTTTTCTGAATTATATTAATTCATCTAATATCTCAGCACTAGTCAATGAAGGATTTGATAATTGGAAAAGGGTAAACCAAGGAAAAACATATGCATTTCTTGCCCATATTGGTTCTACAGCTTCTTCACCTCATACTATGTGTGAGAGAAGAGCTGAAAATTTGATGTCAGCATATTGATAATGTGATGCATGTTCAAGCTAAAGAGGAAAAGGAGAAAAATCGTATGCATTTGAGGACCTCAATTGTCACTATTCGATGGCTAGCACTTCAAGGTTGTGCCTTTAGAGGTAACGATGAATCTCTCTATTCATCTAATCATGGGAATTTTCCTAAATTGTTGAAGGCTTTTGCAAAAATGAGTACGGAAATTGATAAAATTATACTTGAGAATGCTTCAAAAAATGCCCAATATATCGCTCCAGAAATTTAGAAAGATATTTTGCATATTATGGCCAATAGAGTACGACAGATGATTTGAGAAGAAGTTGGAGATAAATTCTTCTGTATTCTTGTTGATGAAACACGAGATATATCTAAACGAGAGCAAATGATCATTATCTTGATGTTTGTGAACAATCATGGGATTTTGACAAAAAGATTTTTTGCCATCAAAAGTGTTAGTGACAATACCTCATTAAATCTGGAAAAAAAAATATCAAATGTTTTTGTTCATCATGACCTATAAGTTAAGAAAATCAGAGGCCAAAGATATGCTAATGCTAACAATATGCGTGGCGCGTGGAATGGACTCCCGGCATTATGTCTCAAAGATGGTCTTTATGCATACTATGTCTACTGTATTGCTCATCGACTACAACTAACATTGGTTTCTGCTGCTAAGGATGTCAGTGTTACTTGAGAATTCTTTCCTCATTTGGACAATATTGTCAATATTGTTACTTCTTCTATTAAGTGCATTGCTGAGTTACATACTGCACAAAGAAATGAAATCGAACATTGGCAATTAGAAAACTTGATTATAGAAGTGGGGCCAATCAGATTGGTAATTTGCCGCAAGCAGGAGCCACTCGTTGGAGTTCTCACTATGACTTAGTAAAAAGCCTGATAGGTAAGTACGATGCATCTTGCAAAGTTTTTGAAGTTCTTAGTGACTATTCTCCAAATGGAAGAGCTAAGGCTGAAGTTCGGGGAATTTATATAAACATGGCAAGCTTTGAATTTGTGTTCATTTTGCACTTAATGCATAAAATTATGAGAACAACAAATACTCTAATTCTTCAAAGAAAATCTCAAGACATTTTGACTTCTATTACATTTGTCTCTACTACTAAAATCATCGTTCAAGAACTTAGAGAATGCGGGTGGGAAGAATTTCTTCATGAAGTGAAAGTTTTTTGTTCGAGAAATGATATTGATGTGCCTGACCTTAATTGCCTATATAAGATCAGTCATTCTCGTCAGCAAACTATAGTTGAGCATCATTACCACTTTGATATTTTTAATGTAGCAATAGATTTTATCCTGATGGAATTAAATACTCAGTTCAATGAGTCATCAGTGGGACTTCTTTCTCTTAGTATGGCTGTAGATCTTAAAAATCCATTTGACTCAATTAACAGTGATGATATTTGCAAACTTGCAAAGAAGTTTTATCCTAAAGATTTCACAAATCAAGACATCATTACTTTAGAATATGAATTGATACATTATAAACTTGATGTGATGCAAAATTTGAAGGTTTCTACACTTGTTGAATTGTGTCAGCAATTGACTGAGTCAAAGGTTTACATTATGTTGACTAGATTGATTCATCTCGTTTTGATGTTACCTGTTTCTACTACCACTACTGAGCGAGCCTTTTCAGTAATGAAGCATGTGAAGATGGTACTTCGCAATAACATGGAGGATGATTTTCTTGAAGATTGTTTGACACTCTATATTGAATGAGATTTAGCTAAGGATATAGATATCGGTTCTATTATAGATGAATTTTATGTTTCAAAATCTCGTAAGGCACAACTTTGTTGAACAGTATAATGTAATAACTTTTTTTTATTATATATCTATATAATTTATTACATTAAGTTTAAGGCTTCAAAGCCCCCCCCCCCTAACTCTAATTCATGGATCCGTCCCTGTTTGTCTCTTGTCCTTCTTATATCTTTAAACTAAACATGTAACATAGTTCTTATGATACTGAAGATCCTACATATTAGATTATATACCAGTGAATCTAGCACAAATAAATTCTAAAATGTAAAAGGTTGGTATCTTCAAAAATTGAGATATGTATTAGCATTGGAGATAAGCCTAATAATTCATCACATGATCACAAAACCTTATTAAAACGGAGAAAAAATGAATGCGTTGTGTCAAAACAAGCAATTCATACACAAACCCATCTTTCTAAGTTGCAAAACCATTGTCCTAATTGTTAGAAACACAATGGTGCAATCAAGTAGAAACATTGATGCAAATCACGGACTACCTTCCTGAAACGTCAAACTAAACTCGGTTATCTTGAAAACCCTAACACTCTATTCCAAACATCTGTTAATGAAACTGTAGGAAAATCATTCCTTTATAACACTTTAAAAAAGTGCAAGCCAGATTGTAATCAAAACTAACAATTGAAACGCTAACGAAAGACAATTGAGGTTTGTCTAGGATACAAATACGGATCTCAGAGAGAATAAGTAAACATGCTGAAAAAAAGCCAAATCCCAACCAAGACGAATTGATCATGAAAAATGAATGAATAAATAAATCAATCAATAATAAACAGAAGAAATGCCCGAAAGAAGATCCAGGAATCACCTCGTTCAAACGCCGACACAGACAGAGGGATCATTTAGCGACCATTCGGAGGATGAAGTCTTCGTAGCATATGATGCCGGCGGAGCCGACCTCGACCTCTCGGACCCACTCATCAAACTCGTTGGGATCTAGCTTCTAGCCGATGCTAGTGAGGACATGGCGGAGATCCGATACGGCGACCTCGCCGGTGGAACTTTTGTCAAGGACACGGAAAGCGTCGCGCAGTTGGCCGTCGAATGGCTCGGGGCGGAGGTATTTTTGCATCAGTTAGAGGAACCGGGGTAATTCGATGGGGGCGGTGAGGCCCTCGGTGGCGGCGATGTCCTTGAGCGGGGCCTGCGTGGGGTTGCCGTCCAGGGAGCGCATCAAAATGCCCAGCTCCGACGCTGCGATCCGGCCGTCCTGGTCCGCGTTCAACAGATTGAACGCCTCCTTCATCGACACCACTTGCTGCTCCGTCAGATCCTCCTTTACCATCGCTGCTGCTTTTTTTCTCGCTATTTTTCTGCGCACCCTCTTTACCTACCCCGCCGTTGGTGGCCTTTGCAGAGAACGAAGCGAAACACGGGAAGGCGGAAAAGGGCGAGATTGTAATAATGTTATAAATACTAAAAAAAAAAATCATCACGTACATTTTACAAAATGCCTCTATAGTTTAAAATAATTGGCAGAAAATCAAAAGAGCATTTTTCTTATTCCAGAAATCTGTAATTACATAGCACTCGCATATGATCTGATTCAAGCACCAATAACTTTATCCGCATAAGCTGAGCAATCCTCCTCAACTTCTTGGTCAAAAACCTCAGCCTTGTACACATACAGCTTACTGACGCAGAGGAAGAAGAGGAAGTTGAAGAAACTGAGAAGTAGCAGTAACGCATAGTAGTAATCCAGGTGCGAAGCATTAAGATTGTTCAAAATCCATCCCTTTCGAGCGCCGAATTTCACGGTGATATTAGAGACAGAGGAGAGCAGAACACTGCTGAGAAAATTCCCAATTCCATATGAAGTCAAGGAGTAGGAGGTGCCGAGGCTCTTCATGCTCTCAGGAGCTTGGCTGTAACAGAGATCCATCATCCCAACGATCGTGAAGGAATCAGCTACTCCCACGAGCGCAAACTGCGGAAGCAGCATGAAAATGGTGCGGGGGATTACTTCCTTCCCGCTCTGCACCAGGCCTAGATCCCTCGCAACCCGCAGTCGCCGGTTCTCGGTGAGCGACGCGACCAGCATCGCGACGATATGGAGGAAGAATCCGAAGCCGATCCTCTGCAGCAGGGTGATCCCTCGCGGATTCGCAGTGTACTTTTTCATGATCTTGACGAAGTAGCGGTCGTAGAGGAAAGTGGTCACAATCATGGCTATTGTCACGGACGTGGCGAAGCTGGCCGGAGGGATTTGGAAGTGTTTGCCGATGTGGCGATCGAGGGTGGTGCATTGCTTGACGAAGAGAGTGTGCGTTTGAGCCGCAATGGAGGCCGGAATGAGGGAAGCAATCCATATGGGAAACAGCCGCAACATCTGTTTGGTCTCCTCCACTTCGGTAACCGTGCAGAGCATCCATCGCGTCCTCATCTGACCAACAACTTTTACAGCGGCTTTGTTCAGAAACCTCAAGGAATTCGTGGGAAGGATTCTGAGCTTGTGATGATTCAGTTCATGGAGTTGGACCAAATTCTCAGGGACAGTCACGCTCCATTTTCTGGTGGCGGCCACGAGGACTCGGGCCATTTGAGTGAGCGGACTGCCGTGGACCTTCTTGTGCCTGTAGAAAGGAGTGCCAGCGAGGAAGATTAAGATCGAGAGGAAGAGACCGGCGGTGGGGATGCCGTAGCCGACGGACCAGCCGACGTTGTCTTGGATGAAAACCAGGAAGACGTGGGCGAAGAGGGAGCCGAGGAAGGTGCTCAGGAACCACCAGTTGAAGAAGGAGATCTTGTGAGTTCGTTCTCTGGGGTCGAAGTCGTCGAATTGGTCGGCGCCGATGGTAGCGACGTTGGGCTTGGTTCCACCGGAGCCGAATGCGATAATGTAGAGGGCGGAGAAGAATACGGCCAGCTGCAATGTGGAGGTTGGCTTGCACTCGGCAGTGGCTTCATTGCCATGAACGTTGCAGGGTGGTGGCCTTAGAGACCGGACAGAAACTGCCACCGTCACGAGACACATCCCCTACGTGTTAATTAACTTTGGTGAGTATTCAAACACCTCTGTAAATAATAATGATAAGAAAATCTCTAAACTACCGGCCATGGATCTGAGTGAAAGAGAGAGAATTTCATGATAAGTTTTTTATAATAAAGTAAGGGATTAATTTTTATCCCTCCTACTCTTAGTTAATTTGACGGTCCATTATAAATAATTAATAATAAAGTGGAGAAAAATTTTAAATCTCATTCTTAATTTTGCATGCAGTCCCTTTATCTAAAAAATTTTATTTCCACTCCCTACATGCAAAGTTTCTTTTGCTTCAACTCTCCTCATGTAAATATCAAGACCTAATTGTCCTCAGATTTTTTAGATATAAAAAATCTAAGAATGAGTATAATTCTTCAAAGTCAGTATTTTATACTAGAATGTATATTTTCTATTAAAATTATCTCTCATATTTTTTAGGTATAAAAAATCTAAAAACGAGTATAATTCCTGTTAAATTCAATATTTTACATTAGAATCAAGTATATTTTCTATTAAATTGAGCATGATTTTTTCCTTGCTTAATATAATTTCTCTTAAATTCAGTACCATTTAAACAAAATTTAATATATTTTCATCCAATTGAATATCATTTAAAGAAAATCATGAATATTTTCTATCAAAATTAACTCTCATATTTTTTTAGGTACAAATAGTATAAAAACGAGTATAATTCCTATTAAATTCAGCACTTTAAACTAGAATCGAGTATATTTTCTATTAAATTGAGCATAACTTTTTTCTTAATATAATTCCTCCTAAATTCAGCACTATTTATCATTTAAAGAAAATCTAGTATATTTTTCATCCAATTGAGTATCATTTAAAGAAAATCTAATATATTTTCCATCCAATTAAGATGAAAAAAGAATTGTACTCAATTTGATAAAAAAATATATTAGATTCTAAATTTAATGTACTGAATTTAAGATGAATTATACTGATTTTTGAACTTTTTATACCTAAAAATATCATGAGTAATTAGGTAAATATGTTTGATTAGGGAGTGAAAATAAAGAATTTGGGAAGTGGAGACTGCATGCAAAGTTATATTTGTCAATGGGGATTACATGCAAATTTTCCCTAAAATCAAGCACAATTTTATGTCCGGAAATTTTTATTTAAAAAATTAAAAAAAACGACTGCTTCGAGGTGAAATATTTAATTATAAAATTTAAAATAAGTTAAAAAGTAAATATTTGAATGGCGTGAAAGTGGAATCATAGATATTTAAGAGATACATTTTTTACCGTGGATGCTCTAGGTCTAGCAAATGGAAATTAAGAAGGACAAGTACGATATCCATTTATATTTAGATGGAAATTAAAACTCTCGATAATACAATTGAAACACGAAAGAATCTATTTTATATTATGGTGATTGTCTATATATAAGTGAAGATAGATTAATTATTACCGTAAAATAAAGAGCGGCGGAGATGAGATAGGTCCAGTATCGCCCAAGATATACGTCTGCCACAAAGGCACCAAGAACAGGCATTAAGAACGTAGTCCCGACCCAATAAGTCACATTGTTCGCAGAAGCCACGGTGCCTTGGTGCAGCTCCCTCGTCAAGTATAGAACTAAGTTCGATGCTATCCCGTAGTATGCCATCCTCTCAAAAAATTCATAAACTGCACAGATTTTAAATTAAGGCTCGTCTGTTTCAGAAATGAAAAAAAAAAAAGCTATCGATGTGAAGCAGCATATGCAATATAAAAATGTTTAAGTATAAACGTACCTACAATAAAATAACAAGCAAACCATCCTCCTCTCTCGGATCGTAGAACAGGGTTGCCTTTGAGGTCAACAGAGCCATCCTGAGCGTAATCCTTGTCTGCTGGTACTTTTGGTGATGATGATAAGCCCGCCATTGGTGACCTCCAATGATTTGACTATGGTCGATATGTTGTACAATGTTGTTACCTACAGGCTTCATTATTTATAGATCCTGGATATGGATAGTCATAGCTAATGGGCTATTGAAAACATTGGCAGAGATGATCAATATAATGTATATGCACGGTGGGTACAGTCGATGGCACCACTCAAAAACAAGGGACTAGACAAGATGAGCTGTAACTTCACAGAAAGTGATACATATGAAGATATATAAAATGTTACCTGAAATAAAATAACAAGCAAACGATCGTCCCTTCTTGGATCGCAAGATATTTAGGGTTGCCTTGGAGGTCCACTGAGCCATCCTGAGCGTAATCCTTCTCTGCTGATACTTTTGGTTGGTGATGAAAAACCCTGTTGTTAACCTCGAATAAGTAGGACATGGTCAATATGCTGTATAGTGCTGTTAGCTTCCTGCTTCATTATTTATAGACCTGAATATGGATATTAAGCTATAGCTAAGCTTAATCAGGGGTTGACAAGATCAACACCCTGCCCGCTATTGAAAAAATTGGCAAAGGGGACCAATGATAATATATGTATGCACGTGAGACGAAGTTAGTGGCACCACTCAATTACAAGATGAGTAAAGTAAATTGACTTACACTGGCGATAGCGAATTGCAAGTATAATGGATGAGCTGTAACTCCACATCATCTGTTGATCTGCTGCTGAAACGTTGCCTTCAGTCAACTATGGAATAGCACTAATCACAGTTGTGGTCATATGCTCCTGCTTTCTTCAATGGAATAACGAATATAATAAAGCAAAAGCAATCATCTCACACCATTCATTTTTCTGACACTTGAATTCAAGTCAAATGACAGTACAGTGTAGAACACTAATCGAACAATTCTATAATTATAGATGATAATCGAACAATGCTATAATTATAGATGAGAGCGAGTTGTTCTGAACTGATACGGACACCACCGAAACAACCAAAGGAATCCATAAATACTGGCTACAATTAAACAACTTCCAGACTAACCATCAGACAGCTGGAACCTGACTCGTCATCCACCTTTGAAGGATCATAAATGAAGTTCGCAGAATGTTCTCCAACTGTCCATCTCAGTCATATCGAACATGCGAGGCGACTAGCATGGTGGCGGCATCAGCAAAAAGAAAGATGAGATTGGCACCTGCCCTTGGTTGAGCGGTTATGTGAGGTTGAGCTTGGAAGCCTGGCGCCGCACAGCTGATCATCCGGCTCAAGAATATGTAATGGTCTTCCCGACTGGTTCCGTACATTGACCGAATGACTGGAAAGAAGGGCACGGGCAAGCTTTCCTATTCTTCCTTTGTATTTTCTATTGGCATCCTAGGTAGCACCCGAGTGCTCAATGAGCACAAAGGGTGTAAAAGGATTCCATTAGTAATAGAATATAGGTTTGAATCATTAGCAATATCAAACACCGTTTGCCCACTTATCAACATATTTGCTTCTTTATATAATGAGGACTGCCCTTCGACACAACATTTCCGTTTCTATTGTAAGACAAAGATTTCAGGCTTAGTGTACACGTGAAACCTGGACAAAAGAAAAGAGGGGGGGAGGCAAGCGAACAAACGCTATATCAGAAAGGCCTTAGCCACGTTGCAACCATAGTAGTTTCACGTCATGTAACTCAGCTGCTGTTTTTCATCAAGGGTTGTGATTGTGCTCTATCGTCCCTATGAGAACTTTGAAGTTTCTGAAGAGAGCGATACTGTAAACGTACACTTTCTCCACTGCCGAGAATCTTGAGCAAGTACCTGCAGATTGCATCTAGCAATGTAACCGAACAAGAATTTCTAGACTTGATATTATGCAGCAGAGATCTGCTTATTAGATATATTTGCCATCTATATTTAAAAAGATTGGAGGCACCGGGGAACGTACCAGCCATTCAAACATTGAGACGTAACTATTGCTTCCCGTCCCACAAATTTATCAGGAGTTCTCTTGTTTCCCTGAATATAAGGTGACATCAGTTTCATTTCCATATTGAGCGTAGGTTAATTTGACGTTTGAGATGATTATACTTTAATCAAAACTTTCTCATTGACTACAAATGGATATTGAACTCCCTTCAGGTGTCTGGTACTGTCATACTCTGTCGCAATCTCCCCATTGTCCTGTAGACAAATTAACAACATATAGGAAAAGAAAGAAAAAATGAATGAATGGGTATTATTAATCCAAAAGACATGAACTTTGGATAATCTCTTCACTGCTTCCATTTGTTCACCAACTTCCTTCCTACGTTTGCGCAGAGTAGCATTATGGAAGAGTTTCCTATCATCCTCCAGCTTTACTGTCGAAGCTGCAGCCTGCAAAGCTGAAAGGAAACGTCCAAAAAAATAATACATTTATATCTTAGACGAGACTCAATTTGTTATAGAATTTCCTAAAACTTGAGCATAATTTACCATAATTAGGGACCAACGTGTCTGCCTCTATCTCTTCATTGCATATATTACATCTGGCCTGATTTGAAAACAAACAAAGAACAAATGATAGTCATCATCATTACTTGCTGTGACTAATCAAAAAAGCTCGTAAGAAAATTGCACAAGTATAAGGAATCAAGACAACCAAATAACATCCCCAATTTTAAACAATGATACAGATCACGCTAATCGATATCAGAAAACCAGCACTAGCAGTGAGTATTACTGAGGAGAGTATTTATTATTGCAAAGAAAGACCACTTTTATTTCTATTTAAAATTATTTGTATGCATATTTCCTAGAAGTTACTAATAATCCAATACCACAAGCAATTAAAAGTTTTAACTTACTGTGAAGTTTTATCAGGATTAGAATGATATTACCTTGGTTTAAAATCATAAATATCGAGGTTTCGGTCTCAAACCATAACGATATAATTTTGGTACCGTATCATGTCCATACTTTTTAAATATAAAATATATTAATTAAAAATAAAAAATTTACTGCCTCACTCTATTGCGCAAGCGAGGTGCGCAGAATAGCAAACCTATACATAATCCAACTCCTAAACCTTAAAGGCAAAATCTTATTAGAATAACCAAAAGCTTTAAAAAAAAAATAAAACAAAAGAAAAAAAAAAATGAAATGCATGGTCCATACGGCAGGTCCGTAAATTTGGTCCGTTGGATACCTTTAGTGTGTGTGTGTATATAATGGGATAATTAGCTTTGCCTATGACGAACTAGTCATGGTCGATCCCAAGCCCGAATAAAGGAGAGTTGCGTTAGGTTGCCAACCAGCGTAAAAACTATGACAAATATTCAATGAATGGATCCATTAAACTATTATGATAATGCTAGGTTATTCTCAGTAAAAAAAATATCATATACACAAGCTGCTACACGAAAGCGTTCTATACATTTTTGGACCGAGTCCCCATCGCTCAAGGCTGCCTGGTTCGTTAGGTAAACTGTTTCTTCCTCTATCGCCTTAAAATCTAATTAATTTTACTTTCGTTTTTGCAGCTGAAGTCAAGTTGAAGTCCCTACTGAGCGGCAAAAGCAAACTCCCTACCACTGAGATCAACATTCGCGGTGCCACCGAGCTGGAAAGTGGCGAGATCACGCCAATTGGCAATTCAACAGGCTTGACTGATGAGGCGAGTCGAGCGGCTGGAAGTAGTGCGACCGTTAATACTGGTGAGCTTCCGTCTACTCGGCCCACCATGGCCCCGGTGACCGTGCCTTCAAAGTCGCAGCCAACCGACTCGGCAAGTTCAAGGGAACCGCTGCTTCAGAGACAGAGGAGGAAGAGGCTTCGCTCAGAAGGGACCTCCCGCTCGGGCGCCTCGACACCAGCGCTGATAGAAGTGCCTACATCCCGGCCTCCGTCCAAGTGGGGCGAGAGCTTGTCTTCTGTCGTTCCCATGAAGACGACCGTCTTGGCAACGCTCCTATCATCCGATCGGACTCCATCAATTTTAGAACTGCTGACCTGCACCATTTTGGCACAACCGGCATCATTCTTTCCACCACCTGCTAGTATGGAGACCAAATTCTCCACCATCTGTCCCTCAAAGTCCCATTCCCAGGGTCAGGCAACTTCACAATCTTACGGTCCGATCGGCCGCCAACTCATCTACGCTCTGATCCGCCTACCCATTGATACCTAGCCTTCTCCCGAGGATGCCACGCCCCGGGCGCTTGAGCACACTATCCACATTTAGGGTCTCTTGGCTCAAACTTGGGCGGACACTCAACGCAGGGCCTTGACAATCCCGCCCGGGGAGTTAGCTTACGACTTTACGCGGAAATCCACCATGGTACGTTTTCTAAATATAGTTATCCTCTTGTACGTGGCCGCTCTGACTTATATCCTGTGCAGTACTGGGTGGAGAGCTTGGCCTTGTGCCAAAGATTGGCATTCCTTGAGCAGGACAAGTTGTTGCGGGATTCGACTGGCGGAGCAAGCGCATCCCGAGCCGCTGCTGAAGCACTCTCCGCTGAAGTTGCTCAGCTGAAGGAGCATCTGGAGAAGACCTCCGAACAGTTGGGAGAAGGATAAGAGCCAAGAGCAAGCTCAACAAGCAAGCTAGGGATTTTGACTCCATGGTCCGATCAACCAACACCCGCAAACTTCGCGCAATAGAGGACCTAGAGAAGAAAAACCTGGAGGCTCGGGCCCTGGACAAGAAACTGAAGGAGACCAAGACAGCTTTGGCCCAAGAGCAATTGGGTTGATTGGCGGAGCAAAAAATCGCAGATCACGAAGCCGAGCTGAAGTCTCTACATGCTGAGCTGGAGGCGTCCAAGGCCCAACTGGCCAAATATAAGGAGGATGAGCCCGCCCGACTTAAAGACTTCCGGGCAAATACCTTCGTTCGGAGGGCTTCAACCGGCTCTTCTCCGATCGAATTCTATGGCTATTTGACTTGGGCATAGCGGACACCGTCCAACAGCTAAAGGACAGCGGCCACTTATCTACCAATATTTCCGTTGAATCCTTTTGAAAGGACGAGCTCGTGGCTTCGCTCCATGAAGAAGCTGTTGTAGATCTAGAGTAGCTTTTTTCCTACTTCCTTGTCATCCTTTTGCCTCCCCCCTTTTGAGTTTTTGTAAAAAAATTTCTAAGTGTCAATGAATCTACGCCCATTCGGCGCTTCTCCACTTTCGTTATACTTTACAGTGTCCTTCCATGCATCGCCGTTCGGCTCCCATGAAGTTGTCCAACATTTTAACTATCTTGTAATGTTATGTGAAAATTTCCAAAGTATGACTTCTCGAGCTTCCGCTCGTCTTTGTAACTAGTCACCGAGACATTCAACCGCTCATCTCAACATATATCGAACGACCTCTCTGTCTTTGTAATCGAAAATCATATCTATCAATCGGTAGTAGGACCGGTGTTCATAGTCGCCACATGACTTATCACTAATTTTAATCTCGGATTTATAGCCGCCTCTCGACTGTGGTCGTCGACTCTTGGTTGTTGTCGTAGATTCAAGGGTTTATAGTCGTCGCTCGACTTTAGTTGGCATAAAATCGGATTTATAGCCGTCGCTCAGCTATTGTCGTAGACTCAAGGGTTTATAGTTACTGCTCGACTTTAGTTGGCGTAGACTCAGGTTTATAGTCGTCACTCGACTTTTGATTCGTCGACAGAGGTTTATAGTCGCCGCTCAACTTTTGATTCGTCGACAGGAGTTTATAGTCGCTGCTCGACTTTTTTTATAATCATCACTCGACTTTTGATTACGTAGACAAGGATTTATAGTCGCCGCTCGTCTTTTGGTGGAGTAGACAAGAGTTTATAGTCACCGCTCGACTTTTGATTCATCGACAGGAGTTTATAGTAGCCGCTCGACTTTCGATTGCGTAGACAAGAGTTTATAGTAGCCGCTCAACTTTCGATTGCATAGACAAGGCTTTATAATCGTCATTCGACTTTTGATTCGTCGACAGGGGGTTTATAGCCGTCGCTCTACTTTTGATTGTATAGACAAAGATTTATAGTCACCGCTCAACTTTTGGTTGCGTAGACAAGGGTTTATAGTCGCCGCTCGACTTTTAACTTGGCTGATCGGTGCAAAAGTCTGAGACACTTGTGAATTTTATTCATTGTTCACATGTAAATAACATACGTTTATACAATTTAATTTGAATTTAATGATGCACCTCTCACCCGACCCTATAAGGCTGGAGATGGTTTGCACTCCAGGCCTGCTCGAGCTTTTTCTCATCTTCATCTTGCAAATAATAAGCTCTCGAGCGGAGTTTCTGAATGACTTTGTAGGGTCCTCCCCACGAAGCTTTTAATTTAGTGACGTCGCCAACCGACTTCACTCTTTCATACCAAGTCGTCGATCTGGAACAATCTCGGGATTACCCTCCGGTTGTAGCTCTACTTCATGCGCTGTCTGTACGCTATGAGCTGGAAAGTCCGTACTTCATCTACTAGGTTGAGCTCCATGAGTCTATGCTCGGCGTTTTCATCGTCGTAGAGCTGCACACGGTTGGACTCTACTCCGACTTCCACTTGAACCACTGCTTCACCTTCGTACACCAGATGGAACGAGGTGACGCCAATCGCTTCTCTTGGTGTGGTACGATGAGCCCACAATACGTTGGGGAGTTCATCGACCTAATTGCCTCCAACGTGGTTGAGCGGAGCCCACAACTCTGAAAATTTCCCAATTGATGACTTCCGCCTGGTCGTTGCTCTGGGATAAGCCACTGAGGTGAAAGCCTGTGCAATGTCATAACCTTCACACCACTCCTTGAGCTTCCGTCCTGCGAACTATCTTTCGTTGTCTGAGACTAGCCGACGAGGGATGCCGAACCAACACAAGATATTTTGCCATATAAATTTGATAACCATATGCTCAGTTATCTTGGTAAGCGATTTGGCTTCCACCCACTTTGGGAAATAATTTACTGCGACGAGTAGAAATCTTCATTGATTAGTCGCCATTGGAAATGGTCCAACGATGTCCATGCCCCACCGGTCAAACGGACACAACACCGTGGATGCTTTATCTCCTCGGTGGGTCGATGCGGGATGTTATGATATTCTGACATGACAAGCAAGTGACAACCATCTGAGCGGCGTCATCTTGCAATGTGAGCCAGAAGTACCCCGCCAACAAGAGATCATTCGGGCTAGTGATCTGCCACCCGGATGACTACCGCAGGAGCCTTAATGAACCTCTTGCAAGATGTACTCCATGTCCTCCGATTCGACGCATTTGAGCAGCGGCCTTGAGAAAGCTCTTTTATATAACTGGTCGCCAACCAGAGTAAACCGCCGGACCCTCTTCTTCAACAAATGAGCTTCCTCTTGATCGACTGGTGTGACGTCCGATCGAAGGAACTCTATCAATGGCATCCTCCAATCACTCGGGAATTCTATTCCGTCCGTCCTGTTGATGTGTGCCACCAATGAAACTTCTTCGATCGGCTTATCAATGACGATTGACGACAACAAACTGATTAACTTAGCCAGCTCATCAGCGGCCTGGACTGTCCAACCGAGGGATCTTCTATATAACCACTTCTTGGAAGCTTGCCTTCAGCTTCTCGAAAGTTTCAGCGTATAACTTGAGTCGGGCATTACTTATCTCAAGCGTGCCCAATAGCTACTAAGTTGCCAGCTGAGAATCCGAATGGATGAAGACTTTTGTGGCTCCTACATGCCGAGCTACCTGTAAGTCAGCTATCAAGGCCTCATATTCAGCTTCGTTATTTGTAGCCCGATAATTCAGCTGCACGAACAATTGCATCATATCCCCCCGCGGCGAAATCAAAAGGATGTTGATCCTGCTACCTTGCCGGATGGACGAGCCATCTACATAAATCTTCCAAGTCGCGTCCAACTCAGCGTTTTGGATCTCGGTAACAAAATCAGCAAAGTCCTGTGTTTTGATCGTCGTTCGCAGTTGATATTGTATGTTAAACTCGCTCAGCTCGGTGGTTCATTTGATTAGCCATTCGGACGCTTCTGGATTAAGGAGAACTCTTCCAAATGCACTATTGGTCATCACCACGATCGGATATAAGAAAATATGGATGAAGTCTCCAAGCGGCGAGTACTAGCGTATATGCCAATTTTTCGAAGTTGGTGTAGGGGGATTTTGTATTTTTAATATATGACTTAGAAAATATACAAGTTGTTGCTCAAGGCCGTTTTGCCGCACCAACGCCGAGTCAATCGCATGCTCGGTGGATAACAAATAAATCCAGAGTGGCTCGTTGGCGTTAGGTTTCGCCAATATAGGTAAGGAGGTAAAGTACTCCATTAGCTCCTCCAGCGTCTTGTCGCACTCCGCATCCCACTGGAACTTCGTCTCTCGGCGCAGTATCTTGAAGAACGGGTGATTCCGATCAAACGATTTGGAGATCAATCTCGATAATGCGGTGATCCGTCCGATCAACCGTTTGGCCTCCTTTAAGTTGCGGGGTGGGGGTATATCCTGCAGTGTCTTCACCTTACTCGAATTCGTCTCGATCCCCCGTTCGGTTACGATATAGCCCAAGAAGCGGTCACTCCTTGCTCCGAACAGGCATGTACCTCTTCCTCTGTTTCACCGGCCGAACGTCTGGTCGGACATGAAGCTCGAGCTGAGCCACACTTGGCGAGATGCCCGGGAGCTTGTGTTCAACCAGGCGAACACATCATGGTTTCGCCTAAGACAAGCGACCTTCTTCTCATCTATCAAGTCGGCAGCGACAAATGTAGTGGCTTCCGACCGACTAGGATGGATCTGAACCTCCTCCTTTTCCTCATAGACCAGCGCGGGAGGTTCTTCTATGATGGTGTTCACTTCCAGACGCGAGATCTTCCGCGCGGCCTTTGCTTCGGATTTGGCCATCTCGACGTAACACCGCCGAGCGGCCAACTGGTCGCTTTTAACTTCGCCCACCTTATTGTCTACCGGAAACATGCTCTTCTTGCAAGACACCACAGCTCGGAACTCATTATGGACCGCTCGACCCAATATGACATTGTAGGCGGAGGACGCATCCATCACAATGAAATTTATAGTCCTCTTGAGAGGTTCTTCTCCGAGCGATATGGCCAACCTAGCCTGGTCAATCGGCAATACTTCATTGCGAGTGAACCTGTAGAGCGGGGTCGTCACATGTTGCAGTTCGCTCCGATCGATTTACAGCTGGTCGAACGTCTTCTTAAATATTATATTCACCGAGCTACCTGTATCAACAAAAGTTCGGTGAATAGTATAGTTAGCTATTACTACCCAGATAATCAAGGCATCATCGTGAGGGATCTCTACTCCCTCTATGTCTCAAGGGCCGAAACTGATCTCTGATCCCTCGGCCTTCTTTTTGTTGCATCCCACAGCGTGTATCTCCAGTCATCGGGCGTGTGACTTTCTTGCTCGACTGGAATCACCGTCTATTGGCCCACAGGCGATCATTCCAATTTCGCCCTGAGTGGCATTACTTCGATTCTCCTCTTCCCGAGTTGAGGATCTAGTCCACTCAGTAGAAGTTCGTACGGGACTTATGTTATTTCTTCTTTGAGACTGACGATGGCATTGTTCGTCCGCCAATCTGTCTTCTTCTCTTCGCCCGTCCGACAGACGTCGATGTCGTCGCTCGAAAGTCGGTGAGTGACGACGACATCCTGGAGGAGTCGATCGACTGGAAATCGACCTCAAGTCATAACAGTCCTAAGTCTTATGCGTCGCCGATTGATGAAACGAGAAAAACAACGGCGCCCAAGTCTTGCCTTTCGTGGCTTTGGACCGACCTATTGCTACATGCTACACGGCATGCGTTCTTGGCTCCTGGAGTGGTTGTGCTACTCCTAATCGTGGGCCCTTTGGTGGTCGGCCGTCGTTCCGAGGGAGCAGTATACTCGACAGGCGCTTCCTTCCTCCGCGCCACTCGGGCTTCCTCCACGTTTATATATTCAGTGACCAGCCTGAGTACGTAGTCGAAGTCTTTTGGTGGCCTCCAGATGAGGGAGCAGAAGAATTCCCCTTCGGTGAGCCCCTGGGAGAAGGCATTTACCAATATCTCCGAGGAGACCAATGGAATATCTATAGCCACCTGGTTGAACCGCTTGATATAGACCCTCAATGCCTCCTTGGGCCCCTACTTCACTGCGAATAGACTAACACTTGTCTTCTGATAGCGGCGACTACTAGCGAAGTGATGCAAGAATGCCGCTCGAAAATCTTTGAAGATGTGAATTGATCCGATCGACAGACGTCTAAAACAGCGTTGCGCTGATCCTAAAAGAGTGGTGAGAAGACCCGGCACTTCACTCTGTCAGTGTACTGATGGACGTGGTCGCGGTATCGAACTTAGCCAGATGGTCATCTAAATCGGTTGTTCTATTATATTCCCTGATCGTCAATAGAGTGTAGTGTCGAGATAGGGGTTGTCTAAGATCCCCTAAGAGAACTATCAGTTGATAATATTCGAGCAAATCATCATTTTTTGGTGCTTTCCCTTTTCGTGTATCCCGAACGGGTGCGTCGTCCAAGGAGGAATCTGGATCCCTATCCGCTCGGCACTGTTCCTCTGATGGAGTCTGGAACAACGCGCGATGAAAGGGGATAGGCATATTGGGCGCGTCCCCATATGTGTCGATCGGCTTCTTATTCTACCCCCGAACGAATACATGTTCCGCTCAATCTCTATACTAATTCCTCCTTTGTCAATGTCACTGTCGTGAGTCGTCCAGTGTCCTCCATCTTCGCATTTCGAATACAGGCTATGTTCCCACATATGTCGCCAATATGATCCTGTCCGAAGATCGTGAAGAAGGCTGGCTAGCGATGTGGCTTCAAAGTTGACCAGATGTAGACTACGCTCCGCTCTGCAACATAAGAAACGTTAGTACCGAGTCAGGGAAGGGGTCCCTGATGTTGGACCTCCGACGCTCAAGTTAGTCATCATAAAAATGAAAGAAAGCACAGGCGTGAATAGTGAATAATGCGTACCTCCGCCGGTGCATGGATCCCCCTTTTATATAGCGCCCGAGTAGGCGATGTGCACGCATCTCAAGGCGCTAACACGCTTCCCTAATCGTCCTATGAAATGACCTATCAGGGAAGTGTCTCTGACACCATACTTTAACAGTGCATGCAAATCCCTGATGAAATAATAGAAGCTTCTGTCGTATGATCCGCTTATTGATCATGTCTCCTTATCAATGGCATTATCTCCGAAAGGAATATTAAGAGATATGAAAGGGGTCCCACTATTTCGCCAAACGAGAGAACTGCTCGTCCGGGGATCCCCGCCCTGTCAACCTCAATCGATCTTCTCCATAATCCCTTGGCATGGTTGATTGTTTCCGCCTGACCGGACCAGCGTTCTAGTCGCCTTAGCATTCCTCCACTTCGTGATGAGCATCTGATGTTCTAGCCGTAGTGCTCTTAGTTGTCCGGGCGTTCCACTCGGACAAGTCACTTGTCGATCGAACACTTCATGCCCAATCAGCAACTGTAGTAGACCTCCGCTCGGCCCACCTTTGGCGATCCCGTTGGTTCTCTGGCGTTAACCGCTCTGATTTTGACCTCCACGTTGGCTGCTACCTCCGTCCTTAACCCGCACTTAGTGGGCCCTCCTTTATCACCGCATCAACCGCTATATCCCTAAAATTTGAGTGTAGTTCTAAATATACAAGAGTTCGCGTTGTAGAGTCCGACTGTAACGTGTCGATAAGGACCACTACATCTCCATAGAAACTTGAGTATAGTGATAAATAAACAAGAGTTCTCACATCATAGGTTAGATAAGAACGAATATGATAGGAAAACTAATAGTCTAAGATTTAGAACATAAAACATAAAAACTCTCAATGTAAATCAATGGAGGTCGTAGATACGATAATTAAGAGAAAAATTAGTATTTTGTATGTACAAGAGAAAAAATGAGTAGGCAAAAAGATAAAAATGATAGAGACCTCATATTTTAAGTTATGGTACACAGGAAAGAGTAAAGCAAGAAATGAAGTGAGTATTGTTATAGATAGTTCATTAAAAGATGAAGTTGTAAGAGTAGTTAGAAAAGAGAATCGAATTATAACCCTTAAGATAATAGTAATGAAAAAAGAACATAATTAACGTATATACAACGCAAGTAGGATTAGATAAAACAATCAAATTAAGATTTTGGAACGACTTAGATAAAATATTATAAAATATTCCGCCAAATGAAACAATTTTAATAGGAGATGATCTAAATGGGCATGTCGGAGTGAAAAATGAGGAAATATGAGAGGGCACATGAGGGTTATGGGTTTAGAGCGAGAAATGAAGAAAGAAAAACTATATTAAATTTTACGATAGCATAAAACCTTATATTGGCTAACATATTTTTTAAGAAAAGAAAAAAATACTTAGTCACGTTCAAAAGTGGAAATAATAAATTGCAAATTGACTTTCTTATAGTTAAGAAGAATAGAAAGATTTATAAAGATTACAAGGTCATCCCTGGAGAAAACTTAACTACTCAACATAGGTTAGTAGTGTTGGATATACGCCTCAAGTATAATATCAATAGAAAAAAATATACAACTCTTAGAATTAAGTGATGGAAGTTAAAGGATGGGAAGCAAAATATATTTAAGGAGAAGATAAGAGTACAAATGTTAGGTAAAATATATGATGACTTTATTACGAAAATTCTTTTGGGTTCGTGCATGGAAGGTCAACAATATAAACTGTACATCTTATTAGACAACTAATTAAAAAATATCGGAAGCAAAAACCAAATCTACACATGGTATTCATTGACTTAAAAAAAGTTTATGATAAAATCATAAGAAAAATTATATGTAGAAGTCTAGAAAAAGGTATTAACGTAACATATATTGAACTAATTAAAAATATCTACGAAGATGTAATGACCAGAATAAAGACTTCACGGAGTAACTGAAGCATTTCCAATAAAGATAGGGTTACATCAAGGATCAGCTCTAAATCCCTATCTTTTACACTAATTATGGACGAACCCACTACACATTCAATATATGATATCATAGTGCATGTTATTATAGATGATATTGTTTTAGTAGATAAAACACGTGAATAAGTAAATGCTAAACTAAAATCTTGACGGGAAACACTAGAAGGGAAAGGTTTTAGAGTTAATAGAATAAAAACAGAATATAGGGAATTTAAGTTTAACAATATTAAACGTAATGAAACAATTGTTAAAATAGGAGATGATGGGTTGCCCGAAACCGAGAGCTTTAAATATTTAGCATCATATTTGCAAAACGATGGAGGGATTGAGAGAGATATTTTACATAGAATACAAGCAGGATGATTGAAATGGAAGAGAGGGTCGATTCTTTTATGTGACCGTAAAGTACCTCTAAAATTTAAAGGAAAGTTTTACAAAACCATAGTTAGACCTGCTATGTTAAATGGAACTAAATGTTGGGCTATAATTCAAGCACATAAGCAAAAGATGAGAGTTGCGGAGATGAGAATGTTAAGATAGATGTGTGGGCGTATGAGGATGGACAGAATAAGAAATGAGAGCATTAGAGAGAGTCAAAGTTGCATATATTGAGGGAAAACTTCGAAAAACACGTTTAAGATGGTACGGGCATGTAAACGATCAATAAATGCTCAGTTAGACGATGTGAAACTATGATAAATACACATATCAAACGAGAAAGAGAAAAGTCAAAAAAGGCCTTCCTCTTGTTTCTCTTTATTGATTATCAACAATAAAATAAGATAAATTTTATTTAAGTATAGAGATGATATAGTACGAGATAGAGCTCAATGGCATAAAAGGATCTATATATTCTACCTCACCTAGTGGAATAAGACTTGGTTGTTGTATATAATGGGATAATTCTATTAGATTTTAACTAAGTCAATCTAAATTATCCCAATCATATCTAGGAATTAATTAAATTTATTAACCTAAGTTTTTAATTAAACACTAAACCCCTCCTGTTCCACCGTGTTCCGCGAGGCTCCCGAGATCGTGCCACGCCACTTGAAGCGTCACTAGGCTCACGTGATGCTTAAGGATGCATTGTCAGGCTCACGCGAAGTGTCGCAAGGCTCGCCCGACATATCCAGATGCGTCGCACTCTTGTTCCACCGTATTCGCGCGACGCATCCGGAGGCATCGCCGTGCTCACGAGACGTGTCCGAAGGTGTGTTCAGGATCACACGACGCATCTCGAAGCATCGTCAAGATTGCATGACTCATTCAGACACGTCGCCAAACTCTTGTTACTCTTCTGGACATGTCATCATGCTTGCGCGACGCACCCGCGGAGCCTCAAGGGACGCTAGCACCGGAGGAGTGACGATATCGGTCGACATGCGGAATGAAAAGTTTCGCCTATATCAAGCGAAACGGCTCAAGATTTTAATACATGGATATTACTACTGTTGGACTCCGCGGGTGTTTTGATGTGATCAACCAAGTTGGTTAGGTCATGCTTTGTGTTTGATCCCTGTGTCTGAGCGTACAGGAGCTTAGGAGCGCAGGAAGTCGAGCGGAAGATGCGGCTAGCGAGAAGGACGGCACGGGAAGGGAACCGACGGGCTCGGTGCGTCCGAAGGACGAGAGAGTTGCGGAAGAGTACACCGGTGGGCGAGAAGAACGTGCGCAGCGTTCGAGGGACGTTAAGCCGGGAGGAAGACTGCTCGAGGAGAAGGCCGAAAATTGGGTTCGAGTGAGCCCTATTTCGGTTGACCTGAATCACCCAAAAGAACGGGACTTCAGAAGACGAAGCAAAAAAGCAAGCAAACTGGAGAAAGCTGTCAGTCAGCTTGGAGGCGCCTCCAGCTTGAAGGCGCCTGGAAGTTTTATCCACTCTCTCGATAGAGGCGCCTTGAACCCCTATTGGAGGCGCCTCGGACATCCGAGATAGGATTTCCAGAGGCTATATAAAGGCCTCTGGAACTAGAAATTAGAAATCAACTGTTCCATCAACTCTGTAATCAATTCCTAGCAATAGTTCTGAGCTGTAAGAGTGTAAAAGGCTTCTCCGCCTTCAAAGAAGGAGATTTTTCTAGTGCGCGCTTTTCATCTCCCTGGATTAACAACCTTCTTGGTTGTAACTAGGTTAACTCCCGGTCTTCTCTGTCTTTCTATTTAGCTTTATTGGTTTAAGTTACTTTTTATTGCTATTGCACTTTCGAGTTGAAAGATCCGAGGAGGGTAGTTTTAATTTGTGCAGACAATTCACCCCCCTCTTGTCGGCTTCCGCTGCACCAACAAGTGGTATCAGAGCCTAACCGCCTCAGAAGGACTAACCGCCGACTGAAGCACAACGATCAAGACGATGGCCGGAGCGAATATTCTTCCCAATATTCATCCCCCGAAGTTCGACGGAGACTTCGCAACATGGAAACGCCGGATGGAGGTATTTTTCAAAACCGACTTCGATATTTTACTAACTATGAAATATGGTTTTGAAGTTCCAAAAGACAAAGAAGAGCATCAGTGGAGCAAGAAAGAGCAAGCCGAGTTTGTCGCCAACGGAAAGGCAGAATTCCACCTGCTTAGTGTGCTGCCACCACAAAAGGTAAGTCGAATCGGAAGCTACGGCTCCGCGAAAGACCTCTGGGAAAAATTCTTAGAGCTCCACGAAGGTACCTCGGAAGCAAAGCTAGCGAGGCGCGACATCCTCCAGACTCAACTTACGAACCTCCGGATGAACCAAGGAGAGAAGGTAGCGCAACTCCAAGCAAAGATCAAAGAGTTGATCACGCAACTAACCAATCTTGGAGAAGAAGTAACGAACCGAGACTCGATCCGATACGCGCTCAACGCCTTCCCGAAAACTCAAGAATGGGCGTCCTTAGTAGATGCGTACTACATCTCTAAGAACTTCGAGGTAAGTACTTTAGAAAATCTATTTTCAACTTTTGAACTTCATGAATCTCGAATTGCAGAGCCCAATGGAGTAGAAAAGACAAGTCAGAACATTGCTTTGAAGGCAAGGGCAAAAGGTTCTGACTCCGAAGCCTCGATTAACGAAAACGAAACTGCATTAATGGTAAGACGTTTTAATAAGTTTTTCAAATCTAATAAATTTAGATCGCAGTCAAGTAAACGTCATCTAAAGAGAAGGACAGTTCGTTGCTACAATTGCAACAAAGAAGGGCACATCAAGGATGACTGCCCGAAATTGAAGAGCAAACAGAAAGAGAAAGAAAAGGTAAAGTACAAGAATCCAGAATCCTCCAAGCACAAGAAGTTGAAGGCCACTTGGTCAAACTCTTCATCCTCCGAATCAGAAGTTGAAGAATTCTCAGGATTAGCACTGATGACCAACCATCTCGTCGAAGACGACTCAAGCTCAGAGATAAGCATAGATGAAGGGGGAGGAACCTCAGAAGAAGAAAGTAGCGATGAAGGGGGAGCATCACCAAATCAGGTAAGTAAGGTACGTGCTCTAACCCCTACTCAGTCGTTTAAATTTATCAAATCTCTTTCTAAAGATTTGTTTAAATTAGAAAAAGAAAATACTAAATTAAAAATGAAATTAGCAAAAGCATGTCCACTTGAAATGTACGATAATCTAAAATCAGAAAATGAAAAATTAAAAATTGAAGTTGAAAATTTAAAAAATTTAAATAAATTTCCAAATTCAAAAATTAGAATATATGGAAAATTAAATTGGTACATTAGAAACAGGTCAACTTAGAAGAGTGCCCAAGAAATATGTACCCCCTAAATTTTTAAATAATCCGGTAGGAAGGAACCTCTATTGGGTTCCGAAATTTGTGCTAAATTAATTTATTTAATTAAGGCTTTCAGAAGCAAAATTAAACGTTAAAATTTCTTTATGAAGCTTTGTCTAAAGAAGTGGTTGTTGCTCCAATAACCAAGAAGGCCTAGTGCCTCGCCACGACCTGAAGGCTGAAATATTGAAATAAAATATTTAATTAACTTTCTGAAAAAACATTAAATTATAATTAAATGCTTTGAAAGTTTATCAAACATTTTTGAAAAATTCTAAAAATTAATTTTTTGACTTAGAAATTAGAAAATTCTAAAAATTAATTTTGACTTAGAAATTATTTTGAAAAATTCAAAAAAAACTCAGTTTACCTAAATTTTTTTTACTTAGAAATTCAGTGTACTTAAATTTTTTTAATTCTAATAATTAATAATGACTTAGAAATTCTTTTTGATAAATTCTTTTTTGAAAAATTCATCTTGCTAAGGAATTTTTCTAACTTAAATATTTTTAAACATCATACTCTTACCTGTTTTTGCTGTGATCAAAGGGGGAGAGATTAGTACAAGTCTAGGGGAAGATAATATTTTTTTTCAAAATTTGTTACTCTTAAACTTTTTATTTAGTTGCAATTTTACTTATTGCAAATTTATGCTTAAAATGTTAATTTAGTAATTCTTTTTAAAATTAGTATTTGTTTATGTTTTTACCCTAACTTGAACTTGGGTTGATGCACATCAAAAAGGGGGAGATTGTTGGACCCCGCGGGTGTTTTGATGTGATCAACCAAGTTGGTTAAGTCCTGCTTTGTGTTTGATCCCTGTGTCTGAGCGTGCAGGAGCTTAGGAGCGCAGGAAGTCGAGCGGAAGACGCGGCTAACGAGAAGGACAGCACGGGAAGGGAGCCGACGGGCTCGGTGCGTCCGAAGGACGAGAGAGCTACGGAAGAGTACACCGGTGGGAGAGAAGAACGTGTGCGACGTTCGAGGGACGTTAAGCCGGAAGGAAGACTGCTCGAGGAGAAGGCCGAAAATTGGGTTCGGGTGAGCCCTATTTCGGTTGACCGGAATCACCCAAAAGAACGGGACTTCGGAAGACGAAGCAAAGAAGCAAGCAAGCTGGAGAAAGCTGCCAGCCAGCTTGAGGCGCCCAAGGCGCCTTCAATGCCGCTCAGGCGCCTCAGCTCCGTGAACGTTGGGCTTTTGGATAAAGTTTTATCCACTCTCTCGATGGAGGCGCCTTGGACCTCTATTGGAGGCGCCTCGGACATCCGAGATAGGATTTCCATAGGCTATATAAAGGCCTCTGGAACTAGAAATTAGAAATCAACTGTTCCATCAACTCTGTAATCAATTCCTAGCAATAGTTCTGAGCTGTAAGAGTGTAAAAGGTTTCTCCGCCTTCAGAGAAGGAGATTTTTCTAGTGCATGCTTTTCATCGACCTGGATTAGCAACCTTCTTGGTTGTCACCAGGTTAACTCCCGGTCTTCTCTGTCTTTCTATTTAGCTTTATTGGTTTAAGTTACTTTTTATTGCTATTGCACTTTCGAGTTGAAAGATCCGAAGAGGGTAATTTTAATTTGTGCAGGCAATTCACCCCCCTCTTGTCGGCCTCCGCTGCACCAACAACTACCATAAGATTCTCAAAAAAAGACAATATCAAGACTTCAAGATTCAACAATTTGATTCAAAACAGAGTTGCAAGCTTTAGATTTTTTTTCCTAACTTAAAAGATCAATAAAAAAAAAACAATTAGATTACTTAGAAAATAACTTAGCTAGTTTGCCTCAGAAGCTCCTATAAAAAAATACATGGAATACCTATGCATACCATTTCTATTACTTTCTTCAGCATATGACCGCCAAAAGAATGCCCACAAGAAACAACCATAGCATCCTCAAGAAATGCACCTCTGACGCAGAAAAAGATAAAACATGAGTATGGAAACTAAACAAAATACAAACATATGGAAGTACGGAAAAAAGAAAACTACTTTCAAATTCAACCAAAAGAAGGAAAAAATAGTACTAGCGTTGAGGAGAAACAACATTAGCAACTTTATTTACATTCAAAGCAATGGTGAAGAAAACACAATAAAATGCATTGCAACTGTTGGACTTGTGAAAACCATTAAAAGGTGGGAAATGTTAATTTTGCCAAATTTATAATGGAAAGTGAAGAAGGAGAGTCTTGGCGCAACGGTAAAGTTGTTGCCATGTGACCAAAAGGTCACGGGTTCGAATCCTAGAAATAGCCTTTTGCAAAAAGCAGGATAAGGCTGCGTACAATGGATCCTTCCCCGGGACCCCGCATGGCGGGAGTTTCGTGCACCGGACTGTCCTTTTTTTATTTTATTTTATAATGGAAAGTGAGCAATTATCAAAATTAGATGTAAGATGGATGAGAGTGACAAATTTCAACATTTTCCAAATTTAAGAGAATTCTCTCAATTTTATTTGATCTAGCTTGTTAACTATAGATGTTGTCCTCTTTTGAACACATCAATATCATCAACACCATTTTTTCATTTTATAATCTATCGAGCCTAACTATCTACTGTCAATAAAAATATTTCATTTTTAATCAGCACACACATCCACGCAAGAACCTGAACATCACTGCTTGTTTCTTAAATCTTAACCATCCAAACTCACATACATAATATGTTAAATCAAATTATTATCTAAAAATTTTCCTTTTAACTTGGAAGGCATGTAACGATCCCAGAAAACTCTCCATTCTAAATTTCCAGTTTTAATTTAAAACTCTTGCAAAAAGGTTGTCCATCTATCTTAATATTCCTTCATAGCATAAAGAGATGTAAAATAGAATTTTAGAGTCTTGCGTGATGATAGTATACCTCTTAGGCAAAAAAGAAAAAAAAAAAGAAAAAACATAAGACTATAACATAACCAGTAATACTTTATCAATCAAGAGAGTTAAGCCGCAAGAAACAATTCATTAACTTATTATGCAGAGATAAGAATGCTAAAATAGATGCCCAGTGTTACTATAAATATAAATCATAAAACTATTACTGAGGAACAATTAGGTGTAGATGATAAAATAAGAAAAATTAATTTACTATGGTATAGGCATGTTCTGATGGGCTAAGATGGTATAAACATGTTCACAGACAACAATGTAATTTAAACATGTGGCTGCCATTGGTGTTGTAGGAGCCTTATGTTGAGTAAAAGGGCAGTCCGGTGCACGAAGCTCCCGTCATGCGAGATTCCGGGGAAGAATCCATTGTACGCAGCTTACCTTGCTTTTTGCAATAGGCTATTTCCGGGATTCGAACCCGTGATCTTTTTGGTCACATGACAATAACTTTACCGTTGCGCCAAGGCTCCCCTTATGTTGAATATAATTGGATTATGATTTATGTAACTGACTCCTGATAGTTAGGACTCAAAGTTTTGTGCTATTGTTATCTACTTTATCAATATGTTTTCTGAATTGATTTCCACAATTCAGTTCTCAAATTTATAATTTACTAAAATCCCATCATTCAATGCAATATTATTTGCAAATAACACATACAACACAAATTAATTATTAAGTGATTAGTAAATTCATGAAAAACTTAGGTAAAAGGACCAGGATTTAAATTACGCTTAGTTGTAATAAAAATAAATTGCAATATCTCTAACAAATATAACCTCATTATAAAATGTTTGTTACTAGCCACTTTATTGCTTTTCACAAATGTAAAACCTCTATGCATATCTTTTTATTCACCAAATTCTCTCCCTAAATATCTGTTCAAAATTAAAGGCCCTTTCCAACCAATATCAACTATTTTAAGTGGTTATTAAACTCATCAAACTGGTCCTCCATAAGCAGATGAAAACAGAAAAAATAGCATTTCAAATTATAACAATCCAAAAATAATTTAGATTAAAACACAATATTCAAACATGAAGGAAGTATAACTGATGGAAATATAGGAGACTGGAGACCTACGACAAAGGATCTGAAAGTATGCTTCTGAGAGATGGTTCCTTAACAAGGTCGGTTTGAGTTTCCTGCAACATAACAGCTTAAAATAAGGACCAATCAAAATACCAAAAAGCTACAAATTGGCATGCTGAATTGCATGCAAAATCATATTTCATACATAAGGAGAAAGGAATATTGCTTCGAGCACACGGGATCAATCACGAGTGAAGAAGGCCATGGAATCATTGACTATGAGAGAACCCGTTAATATTGATAAATATGACAGGAAATAACAAACAAGATGACATTGTAAACTTGCATCTCATTATTTTTGTTCATTGCATACTTATAGATGGATTACAACACTTACAACTAGGACTGCAGTACAAATAACTCATCAATTAATGCTGCATGTCACATATCTGAGCTCTGAGTTTTATGCACATCATAGTGTCAATGCCAACAATTGACATATTATTCCGTGCTGGACAGCACAGATAGTTCTTACCATTCCGATTGGGGAGCGAAATCGGCAAAGTAAGCTCCCTAATTTCGCATGTGTGCGCCGCGCGCATCACGCGATAGAGCGTCCCAGAGGCATCGCAGGATGCTTCCGGCAACGCCGAAGGCGCCCGCAAGTGATATCATTATGCAAAATTTAAATTATGATTTATTTAATTCAAACAATTCCACACTATGATATTTCGAAGAGGTTTTCATAAATCCTAATTCAATTATCCCAACAAAATATATAAAAATATATTAATTTTATTAATTGATATTTTGAAATTGTTTTTACTGTTTAAATTTCATTTAAAAATTCTAATAAATCAAATTTATATTCTCATAACTTTTAATTATTATTATTTTATATTTTTTTACTATTTTAATATTTAATTGATATTCTAATATTTTTTTTATTATTTTAAATATATATTATTTAAAAAAAATAACAGCCTGGTGCACGAAGCTCCCGCCATGCGGGGTCCCGGGGAATGATCCATTGTACGTAGTCTTACCCTGCTTTTTGCAAAAGGTTATTTTCAAGATTCGAACTCGTAACCTTTTGGTCACATGGCAACAGCTTTACCGTTGCGCCAAGGCTCCCCTTCTATTTTAAATATATATTATTTAAATTAATAATTAATTAAATGAATAAATAGTTAATTTATATAATTACAACAAACAACAACAACCAACCCTTTTCCCACTAGGTGGGATCGGCTATATGAATCCTTTTACGCCATTGAACTCTATCTCCAATTATATCATCATCTATATTTAAATAAATTTTATCTTGTTTTATTGTTGCTAACCAAGTCTTTTTTTTATCTTTCTCTCCCTCGTTTGATATACATGTTTATCATAGTTTCACATCGCATAACTGGAGCATTTATTGGTCGTCTAAGTACATGTCCGTACCGTTTAAACGTGTAGTTTTTCCTCTATAGATACAACTCCGACTTTCTATCTAATGCTCACATTTCTTACTTTGTCCATCCTCATATGTCCACACATCCACCTTAACATCCTCATTTCTGCAACTCTCATCTTCTGCTCATGTGCTTCAGTCATAGCCCAACATTCAGCTCCATATAACATAGCAGATATAACTGCGGTTTTATAGAACTTACCTTTAAGTTTAAGAGATACTTTACGGTCACATAAAACACTCGACGCTCCCCTCTATTTCACTCATCCTGCTTATATTCTATGTAAGACATCTCTCTCAATCCCTCCATCGTTTACAAAAATGATCCTAAATATTTAAATCTCTTTGTTCAGGCAACTCGTCCTCTCCTATCTTAACAATTGTTTCATTACTTCTACTATCGTTAAACTTAAATTTCATATATTCTGTCTTTAATCTACTTAGCTTAAAACATTTCCCTTCTAGTGTTTCCCTCCAAGATTCTAGTTTAGCATTTACTCCTTCACGTGTTTCATCTGTTGGTTGATACTCGGAATATCGTACCGGTTCTCCTATACAAAAATTTTGTAAAAGTCCTGAACCATTCCTAACAACCTATTGTGTTCTTTAGAAATTAAATTAGGAATCGCAAGCGGAACTTAACATTATTGATTCCAAATTTAACTTATCTGTTCTTAGAGGTTTAGACTTGGATCGCAAACGATACTTAACATTATTGATCCAAATCCACCCATGTTACAAATTCAATTAAATATTAATTTCAGATATTGGCTTCCAGGTTAAACATGGCGAGGCACTAGGCCTTCTTGGGTATAGGAGCATCCATCACTTACTAGACAAAGCCTTTCAACGAAATTTAATATTTAATTTCCTTATAGTAACCCTAAGTTTAACCAAAAGGAATAATCGAATCACAAGATCAAAAAAAAATAAAAGAACACAAACTCGAATCACAAATTTGAAACCTAGAATCATATGTCTCTTGTGTTTGGTATTTCAAAATCTATACAAAGAAAACTAGTATGATGCGGAATATAATTACTGGTTATACCTTTCTTTGTAAGCAACAACCTCTTGATCTTCTATCGTATTCCTCTTCTTATCTCGGACGTCGTGTGGGCGACGATCTACCGAGACGAGAACCACCCAAGCTTCCTTCTTCTCCAAGCAAGTTTCAGCCACCACAAGAACTCCAAGAGAATATGAGGTTCGGCCACCACCAAGCTCCAAGGGATGCTAAGAAACAAAACTTCCTATCTCTCCTTCTTTTAGCAAGATCCGGCCACCAACCAAGTTCCTTGAGATGAAGATGTCGTCGGCCAAGGAAGAAGAATAGGAGAGGGAGGGAGAGAAAGAGAGGGGTCGGCCACCAACCAAGAAAGAGAGGAAATAATAGAAGAGATATTGTTATGAGGTGAGGCACCTCTACCCTCTCTTTTATATTCCTTGGTCTTGGCAAATAGGGAAAGTTTTATTAAAACTTCCTTATTTTCTTTGCCAATGAAAAGAAAGTTTAATAAAATTTCCCTTTCAAACTATATATGGTCGGCCACCTTAATCCCTCCAAACAAGGAAAGTTTTAAATACAAAATTAAAACTTCTTAATTTGTTTCCGGAAATTTTTAAATAAAAATTTCTCTTTTGAAAATTCCCTTCATGGTTGGTCATAAAAGGAAACTTTTATAAATTAAAATCTCTCTATTAAAACATGTGGATGATTTATAAAAAGGAAAGTTTTTCTCTAAAATTAAAATCTTCCTTTCAATCTACAAATAAGGAAAGATATCAAATCTTTTCTTAATCTTTTATAGAAACTATAAAAGAAAGATTTAATTTTAAAACTCTCTTTTAAAATCATGAGGATGGTTACAAAAAAGGAAACTTTTACTAAAAATTAAAATCTTCATTTTAACTACAAATAAGGAAAGATATCAAACCATTCTCTTAATCTTTTGTAGAAAATATAAAAGGAAATATTTAAATTTTAAACTCTCTTTTAAAACCATGGATTCCACATAAGAAAAGATTTTAAAAATAAAATTCTTTTTATTTTAATGTGGCTGGTCACACCAAGCTTCGGTTCAAGCTAGGGTCGGCCACCTAATGAAATCAACTCACCTTGGTTTGGCCGGCCCTAGCTTGGGCTCCAAGCTAGGCTCGGCCGGCCACCTTAAGGTGGGTAAGAAGGTGGGTATGGGTGGGTTTAATACTTTATAAATAAGAGGCTACGATAAGGACCGAGAAGAGGAATTAGTTTTGGTCTCCCGATGAAATTAAGTTTCTTGTGTTCGCCACGAACACTCAACTTAATTTCATCAATAATAATTCATACCACTAAACAATTATTATTGAACTACCGCACCAATCCCAAATTACATTTTGGGCTCCTTCTTATCATGAGTGTGTTAGTCTCCCTGTGTTTAAGATATAGAATGTCTACTAATTAAATGAGTTACTGACAACTCACTTAATTAATATCTAGCTCCAAGAGTAGTATCACTCAACCTTATCGTCATGTCGGACTAAGTCCACCTGCAAGGTTTACATGACAATCCTTATGAGCTCCTCTTGGAGACATCATCAACCTAGATTACTAGAACGCGGTTTGCTTCTATAATCAACAACACACACTATAAATAATATCATTTCTCAACTTATCGGGTCTATTGATTTATCGAACTAAATCGCACCCTTTGATAAGTCAAAGAAATAAATACTAGATATATGTGCTTGTTATTATATTAGGATTAAGAGCACACACTTTCATAATAGCAAAGGTCTTGTTCTTTTATGCAGTCAGTATAAAAAGAACTTACCTTAAATGGTCCAGCTCAATACACTCTAAATGTACTAGTGTAATTTTATAGTTAAGATAAACTAATACCAAATTACACTACGACTATTCCAATGGTCTGTTCCTTTCCATCTTAGTCGTGAGCTACTGTTTATAATTTATAAGGAATTGATATCATGATCTTCTGTGTGTGACACCACACACCATGTTATCTACAATATAAATTAATTGAACAACTACACTTAGCATATAAATGTAGACATTTGACCAATGTGATTCTTTATTTCAAAAATAAATGTTTACAAAAAGCTAGGTTTTTAGTATACACTTTAACATTATCTACCAAAATAATATCATCGGCAAACAACATGCACGTACTGTGTCTTGAATGTGCGCAGTGAGTTCGTCCATAATTAGTGCAAAAATAAGGACATAGAGTTGATCCTTGATGTAACTCTATCTTTATTGGAAAAGCTGCAGTTACTCCGCCTGAAGTCTTTACTCTGGTCGTTACATCCTCATGCATATTCTTAATTAGTTCAATATATGTTACGCTAACACCTCTCTTTTCTAAAATCTCCATATAATTTCTCTTGGGACTCTATCATAAGCTTTTTCTAAGTCAATGAATACCATATGTAGATCTTATTTTTGCTCCCGATATTTTTCGATTAATTGTCTAAGAAGATGTATAGCTTATATTGTCGACCTTCCAGGCATGAACCCAAATTGATTTTCTGTCAATGTGGTCTTCTTCCTTAATCTTTTTTCTATTACTTTTTCTATTACTTTTCCTCAAAGTTTCATAGTATGACTTATTAGTTTAATACTCCTATAGTTTGCACAATTTTGTACGTCTCCCTTGTTCTTATATAAGGGAACCAGAGTATTTATCCTCCATTGATCAGGTATTTTTTCATTTTCAATATCATATTAAATAATTTTATAAGTCATTCAATACCTTGTTTCCCTAAGCACTTCCATACCTCTATCGGAATATCATCTGGTCCAACGACTTTTCCCTTATGCATCTCATTTAAAGTTTATTTTACTTCTGAAGATTGAATTCTACGATAAAAATTAAAATTTCTATGCTCATTTGACCTACTTAAATTACGTAAGTTAAGTTGGTCACCTAAACCTTCATTAAAAAGTTGATGAAAATACCTCTTCCACCGCTCTTTTATTTCTCCATCGTTTACTAATACCCTATTACATTCATCTTTAATACATTTTATTTGGCTAAGATCTCTTGTTTTCCTTTCTCTCACTTTAGCTATTCTATAAATGTCTATTTCCCCTTTTTTGTATCCAATTTTTGATATAATCGTTCAAAAGTTTCATTTTTTACTTCGCTCACTACTTTCTTAACTTCTTTCTTGGTTATTGTATATTTTTTTAAGTTTTCCTCGTTCTTACAAATATATAATCCTTATAAGCTATTCGTTTTTCCTTCACTTTCTCTTGTACTTTCTCATTCTACCACCAAGATTCTTTACTTAGTGATGCATGTTCCTTTGACTCACCGAGTACACTCTTAGCTACTATTTTCAACTTTAATATCATCTTATCCCATGTTGTATTAGAGTCATCGTATATTTCACCTAATGCTTGTACTTCTACCTTCTCCTTAAATATATTTTGCTTTCCATCCTTTAACTTCCATCACTTAATTCTAGGAATCGTATACATTTTCTTTCTATTGATACTATGTTTGAGACGTATATCCAACACTACTACCCTATGTTGGGTAGTTAAGCTTTCTGGATGACTTTGCAATCTTTATAAATCTTTATATCCTTCTTCCTAAGCATAAGAAAGTCAATTTGCAATTTATTATTCCCACTTTTGAATGTGACTAAGCGTTGTTCTCTTTTCTCAAAAAACGTATTAACTAATATAAGTTCATATGCTATCGCAAAATCTAATATAGTTTTCCCTTCCTTATTCCTCGTTCCAAACCCATAACTCCCATGTACTCTCATATTCCTCATTTTTCACTCTGACATGCTTATTTAGATCATCTCCTATTAAAATCATTTTATTTTGTGGAATATTTTATAATATTTCATCCAAGTTCTCCCAAAACCTTGATTTGGTAGCTTCATCTAATCCTACCTGCGGTGCATATACGCTAATTATGTTCATAGTTTCTTTCGTCACTATTATCTTAAGGGTTATAATTCTATCCCCCTTTCTAACTACTCCTACAACTTCATCTTTTAACAAACTATCTACAATAATATTTCTTGCTTTACTCTTTTCCAGTGTACTATAACTTAAAACCCGAGTTCTCTATCATCTTTGCCTTCTTACCCGTCCATTTTGTCTCCTGTACACACAAAATACTAATTCTTCTCCTAATCATCATATCTACTACCTCCATTGATTTACCAGTGAGAATTCCTATATTCCATGTTCCAAATCTTAGATTATTAGTTTTCCTATCATATTTGTTTTTATCCAACCTATGGTGTGAGAACTCTTACCTATTTAACACTGCACCCAAGTTCTCATGGAGATGTAGCAGTCCTTGCTGAGACGTTACAGTCGGACCCTGTAACGCAAACTCTTGCATATTTAGCACTACACCCGAGTTTTGGCGATATAGCGGTCCTTATGGAGACGTTACATTCGGACCCTGCAACGCGTTCCTTCCGGGGAACAACCTAGCATTAACACAATAATTTAATGGATCCATTCATTAAATATTTGTCATAATTTTGACGTTGGCTGGCAACCTACGCAACATGATTATTTAATCTCAACGTTGGAGAACTATAGAGTTAACCTAAGCAGAATATTATGAGAATCAATGCTTCCTTCTTATTCACGTCACTCCTTTTGGTATTATTAAGGTAATATATTATGATGTATCAATTTTAATTCGACTCATTAATAGATCAATTTTTTTAAAAAAATATATATATTTAATTATTTTTTCTAACAATATTAAATTGTTCGATAATGGAAAACTTATATAAAATCAATATACAATTTATTTTAAAATTATACACAATAAACATATTTATCTAATAATTACTATATATAAATAAAAAAAATATTAAAACCGTATCGGTACGGCATGATATTGAAACTATATTGGTCTAGAACCAAAACCTCAACACAAGTCAAGATTTTAAACCTTGGTCAATACCACTATTGATCATGCTAGTACAAGTTAAGGCTTCAAACTTCAACCAACAGACATTGATGTCAACCAACTCCATTACTGAATGACTTGAAAACAATGTCTGATATGGACCTTGAAGACAAATGTGATTAACCTCACTCTTGCAAAAAACTCAATCTCGCACAATGGCAAGATTTCTTCAGGTATTATTAAGACTTTCTTCTAAAAAAAGTTACAAGAGGCTTCTCCAACGAATAAGTTAACAAATTTTCAAAATATTATTGTTGATTCATTGCAATATTATCTAGATTAACACTGAAATTAATTTATTTCTTGTGCGGGTAAACGTGCCAAGCAGTTGGAGTAATAGAGATGGTCAAAATTTTATCTTGAAAGGGAGCCTTGGCGCAACGGTAAAATTATTATTATATGACCTAGAGGTTACAAGTTCAAATTTCAAAAATAACCTCTTACAAAGCAAGGTAAGGTTGCGTAAATCCTTCCCGACTCCATATTGGCAGGAGCATCATGCACCGAGCTGATTTTTTTTTATTATTATTGTTCAAATACTAATGTAGAAAACTCACATAGACATTATCAGGATAATTGCACATGAGATCATCTTCGGTAGATAAGTCATCCATTAATTGGCTTGCTAATATTGGTTGGTAACTCTGTGGTATAACATGTCCAGCTGCAGCAATTGGTGAACAATCCAATATTGCATTACGCTGAGGCATGAGCTTAAATGTCAGCGATGACCTACAAACAGAGCAATTCCATGATGATAAGTGGGGACCCAAACAACAAATGCAAAAAATAATAAAAATAAATTACAAATATATGAAAGAGAGATTCAGACCTTCCCCGGCTTATGGAGCTAGGAAAACTCTCAGGAACCATTCTATATGAGGCAGCTGGACGAAGTCCAGCGGTAGCATGGCTTAGAGCCCTTCCAGTTAGTAGTAATAGATTGCCAGGACCTGAACTCCCATCAGCTAAGAACCAACGATCATTTGGATCGCAAACCTACCAAAAGGTAAAATAGATGAGTTTGCCAAAGTATGGCAGAATAGGAATATCCAAATGAACAAATATGCCAATACAAATTATATTGTTCTTATTAACAGAAACAATAAGATTAATTACCTGAATCCCAGGACTGTCAGAAGCAATTAATGTCAAAAAACCTTTTTCAACTTCAGTGATGGAAGACTTTCCACCTCCAACTTGGTCCTTGCCATTACAGTATGAAGCTTGAGAACAGGAGGCAATCAGAACTGATGATGAAACTTCAGTAGCAGGCAAGGGTGTATCATCAAGCAAATGGTTAAAAACACTGAAAGTTGTTTCAGCAAGTATTAACTGAATGAGTCACAGATAGATATAGCAACCTGCTGAGACACTAGAGTATAGAGTAGAAAACTAATATAAACAAAAAGGGTATTTACTCGCTTCGGAGCCGAAGATGTCTTGCTACCGCACAAAGTGCAGCACGAGCTGCCTTTCCCATACATCTAAAGGCATCTCCCATGCATGCAGGAGTTAAGTCTCCATCTTCCAAAGTCCTAATAAAATTCATAATAAACTATGACTTAACAAGATCATAAGGCGTTGAGATAAAAGCACATGATTCAGATGCAGCGGAATTAGAACTGACTAATCAATCAATGATGTAGAGGACGCCATGGTAATTGAGTCAGATGCAGATGAAGAAGGCATCGAAGCAAAATAATGCATAGTAATTGTTCTAAAATATGTAAGAGAGCTCAAAATATAACATCCGCCACTACTGGTACAATAGAGTACACTCGTCCAGTCATATTTAGCTGTATTCAACAGTGAAACGTTGTATAAAGTATTCACCTTCCAGCACGGTAGGTATAAACACCCTTGCCTGACTTCCCACAAACATGAACTCCGACGCCCGCACCATTGCACATGGCCCTGGCCTTGAAGCAAGTCCTCGCCGAGTCCAGCGCACATTTCAAAATCACAGCTTCGTCCGAACCAAGCTCAATCAGCACGGCGTTGTGCCTCATCAGAGACCCTGACAGTTCCTCCACCGCCTTCAAGTACACCCCATCGGCTACCCCCTCGAACGGCACAATGTCCTCCAACTTCACCTTCGCGACGGGCGGCACCACGTGCTCCACGGAGTCGTGCCCCGAAGGGTGGCGGGCGGCAGGAGCAGGGAGGAGGGGAAGGGGATGGAGGCCGAGCGAGAGGGAGGAAGAAGGATGGGAATGGAGCGAGAGTGGCGGCGGCGGCGGCTGCGACTGCGGAGCCAGGGCCATAGAGGAGGAGAACATCTGCACGACCCGGCCGCCGTTCATGGATCATCGCGTAGGATCGGCTAGGGTGATGGGGGAGTCGGCCCATTCCGGTGGTCGGGAATCGCCATTAGGGTTTCTCTTCACCGAAGTCCACAGAGGCAGCTTCTCTCGTTTCTTTTCTCTATTTTATGTTTTTTTTACCCCTTTTTTCTGGTTGCGTTTTACTTTTTTTTTTTTAAATATAAGATATTTTCGTTCGAGCGTCGCTGCGAAGCACAAGAAGGAGAGAGGATACTTGGTTCGTGAAAATCTTCGTTACACATGGCCGACTTAAGTGGTGTTTGATTAACAGATTTAGGAATGAGAGAATGGAATGGCGTATTTAGATTATGGACTTTGGAGATAATTTGATAATAAAATTTAGATTTATGGGAATAAGATAAACTCATATAAGAGGTGAATTTTATTTCTATTTTTATTCTCATTTTATTTTACTATTAAACTGGTATTATAGATATTTGAGTCATTTAATCAAACCCCAATCTATTTAAGGATTTAAGCGGAAAAAAATATATCTCCAAGATTATTTTTAAAATAAATTCCTCACTTTTTATCGACTTGAAACGGATAACCCTGATTTATTTTTTAAAATAAATCTACATATATATATTTGACTTTTTAAAATAAAATAAAATTAAAAAAATAAAAATAATAAAATAGGATAACAATAAAAAGAATAATGTTGTCTCTTAACTCTTCATCATCATCCATGAATTAAAAAAAGTAAATAAATAAAAAATCACAACTCTAAAATTGACCAAACTTAATAACAATCCCTAGAAAATGAAGGTCACAGCAAAATCAAACAATGAATTTTTTTGCGATGCGATTGTAAAGGAACTCTACTAAGTTTAAGTCAAAGGCAGGAACAGTTGTCGACGTGGAGGTCAAGTCAAGATGTTCAAAGGTAAGAAATCGTCGAGTCATCAAAGTTGGTCGAGCAAGTAGCAACGAATCGAGCGGGCCTGAAGGGTCCGATCGACCCAGAGGCTTATCTGAGTAGGTCGCTCGTCCAATCGTGACGACTATAAAGATGACATAAAATGCTCAAAACTATAACCAAATGAAGGATAGTCCGACCGAACCACCTATCCGGCCGAGCGAGGAACGACCTACTGAGTTGAGCAACCATGGAGAAGAACAACCTTGAGTGATCGAGCGGGGGAATCCTAGCCGAGCGGCTCCCTCGCTCAGCCAAACAATGGGACCCCTTGTGTAGCTCATCATATTCTTCTAGGAATTAGTGTTGCTAACAACAGGACATGGTCCATCGATAAATTGTACCGCGAAGCTTCCACTGTCATATCAGATATATGCTGTTAGGACCCTTGGCGATCGGCTAAAGGGGGGTGAATAACCCCTGCACAAAATAAGCAAGCACAACCTTTCTCGAACTTATAACTTAATTAAAAGAACACTTACATAAGACTAATAAAGAAACTAAAAGGAAAGAGGTATCGAGAATTTACTTGGTTACAACCGGGGAGGTTGTTAGTCCAAGTCAGATAAAAAAACATACTAAAAATCTCCTCTGAGTGGAGAAGCCTCTTACAGCATTCAAAGCTCACAAAAAGTTAAACTCAAACAAACTCAAGCACAAGTGTTGTTCCTTTGTAATTCTTGTTCTTCTAGGCTTCTGGGAGCAGAGTTGCTTATATAGCTTTGCTCGGGACGTTTGGAAGGGTTTCAGACGCCCGGAATAGGATAGAATTCTATCTCAGACACAACGTTTAAACGCTACGTCGAAATGGCTAAGAATCGGGTTCCGGGCACCCGGAGTTCGAGCGCCCCGAGGCTAAAAATCAGCCCTTTGATGATTTTTTATCTTGATCTCTTTCTTCAATTCCGCTCACATCGGTCCGGGTCTTCCGCTCCTACTCCGCTCGCTTGGGTGATTTCGGCGATCCGGAATAGGGCTCACACGAACCCAACTTCCAACCTTCTCGAGCAAGTTTCCGTTTCGACTTCTCGTCTCTCGGAAACGTCGTGCGCCTCATTCTTGTTCGCCCGCTTACTCTTCCGCAGTACCTCGTCCCTCAGAAGCACAGAGCCCGTCGGCTCTCTCCTGTGCCGTCCTTTTTCACTAGTTGCGTCTTTTGCTCGACGTCCTGTGCTCCTAAGTTCCTGCGCACTTAGACACAGAGTTAAACACAACATGACCTAACCTAACTTGGTTGATCACATCAAAACTACCTTAGGATACCAACAATCTCTCTTTTTTTTATGTGAGCAACCTGAGTTAAGTTAGGGTAAACCAACATAAAGTAAAAGCAATAAATTTTGAAATTAAGTGCAAAAAGTAAAAAAAAAAAAATTTAAACTACCTCCCCCTAGACTTAATTTTTCCTTCTCCCCCCTTTGATCACATAAAAAAATGGGCTAAAAAAAAAAATCTAAGGGTAACTTTTCAAAAATAAGAAAGTTAAAAAAACTCTGATTTTCTAACAATTTTGAAAAACTTATCAAGTTTTTGAAAATTTTGAAAATAATTTCGATATCACTTAAAAAAATGCAACATAAGTAATTTTAGAAAGTTTTAGTTTTGTAAAAAAAATTCTAAGTAAAAAAATATTTGAGTAACTATTTAAAGCATTAATTACAATTAAATATTTTATCAGTTAGTCAATTAAAAATGTTATTCATTAATTGACTTCCAAGCTGTGGCGAGACACTAGTCTTTATTAGTTATTGGAACAACAACCACTTTATAGACAAAGTCTCTTAAGGAAATCAAACATTTAATCTACTCTCTAAAAGCCCTAACTTTAATCTACTCTCTAAAGTTTTAATCTAAGAATGATTTTGGAACCTAATATAAGTTCCTTCCAACTGGGTTGATTAAAAATCTTTTACGAATATATTTCTGAAAATTTTCCTAATTTGTCCCTTGTGGTAATTAAGGTACCAATTTAGACCATTAAATTTTCTAATACTTATATTATATGAGCATGTATGATTTTTAAGTTCTTTATTTCTTTTTAGAAATTATCATTTTCCAATTTTATTTTGTCAAATTCTTCTAATGGATAAGATTTAGCTAGAATTAATTTTAATTTTTTGTTTTCTTTTTCTAGCTTACAACAATCCTTTGACAATAATTTAACAAACTTGAATAATTTATCGGGAGGCAAAGATCGTACCTGACTTACTTTGTCGATCCTGTTGTCCATAGCTCTCTATGAATTGTTACTTTCTTCCGATGTCGCTCCTCCGTCATCGATGCTATCGATGCTCATTTCGGATGAGCTTGCTTCGTTTTCGTCTTCTTAATGACTTGTCACTAATGCAAGTCCGACGATGGCTTAAATTTCTGATTCGGACGACGTTTCGTCCCACGTTGCCTTTAGCATTTTGTACTTGTTAGATTGGGCATGCTTCTTGTTCTTGCTCTTGTCATTGTTCTTCAACTTAGGGCAGTTGTCTTTAACGTGTCATTTTTCATTGCATTTGTAGCATTTAATTTTTCTTTTTTTTTCTACCATGCAGATAATTAGTTTTTATATATTTAAATAATTTTTTTAATCGCCTTACCATCATTGTCGTTTCGTCATCATCGTCGAGAGAGGATTCTGAATCTAGTTCATCCATCTTCGCCTTGAGGGCAATATTATGCTTCGGCTCCTTCTTTGAATCTACACATCTCGTTTTATGGATTTCAAATGTTGAAAACATTTCTTTTAAGGTGACAGATTCTAAATCTTTAGATATATAGTAAGCATCTACTAATGATATACACTCAGTAGTTCTAGGAAATGCATTAAGTGCGCACCTTAGTGAATCTCGGCTGCTTACCTTTTCTCCAATATTAGTGAGTCCGATGATTAGTTCCTTCATTCTCGAGTGAAGATGTGCAACGATTTCTTCTGCTTCTAATTTTATGTTACTCAGCTGGTTCCTTAGCAGATCCCATCTCGCGAGCTTAGTTTCAGACGTCCCTTAGTGTTAGCTCAAGGAATTTCTCCCAAAGCTCCTTTGCTAAGTTGCAGGCGCTGATCCGGTTGACTTCTTGTAGCGGTAGGACGCTCAGCAAATGGAACTTTACTTTGCCGTTTGCCACGAAGTCGACCTACTCCTTCTTTGTCCACTGGTATTTTTCCTTATCTTCAGGTGCTACAAAATCAAACTTTATTATTAAAAGTAATTTAAAATCGGTTTTAAAAAATACCTCTATTCATTTTTTCCAGCTCGCGAACTCCCCCTCGAACTTTGGTGGGTAGATGTTTGGTTCGGTCATCTCGTGTGCTTCGTTTGGCGGTTAGTCCTTCTGAAGTGTCCTTGCTCTAATACCACTTGTTAGGACCCTTGGTGGTCGGCTAGATGGGGGGTGAAAAACCCCTGCACAAAATAAGCAAACACAACCTTTCTCAAACTTATAACTTAATTAAAAGAACACTTGCATAAGACTAATAAAGACACTAAAAGAAAAGAGGCACCGAGAATTTACTTGGTTACAACTTGGGAAGTTGTTAGTCCAAGGCAGATGAAAAAAAAGCATTAAAAATCTCCTATGGCTGCAGAAGCCTCTTACAACATTCAAAACTCACAAAACAAAGTTAAATTCAAACAAACTCAAGCACAAGTGTTGTTACTTTGTAATTCTTGTTCTTCTAGGCTTCTGGGAGCAGAACTGCTTATATAGCCCTACTCGGGGTGCCTAGAATGAGATAAAATTCTATCTCTGACGCAACGTTCAAAGGTCACATTGAAATGTGTTGGTGCGGGAAGCATCCGACGATCGAACCGGTGTTTTGATTATGTCAAAGGGTTCAAGTTAAGTTGTTATGTTATCTAACATATTGAATGAGTGTTTCAGGAAAGTCCTAACTGCGGTTAGGAGGGTGAAAATCCTAGGGGGTGGTAACCCTAGGTCCTAGGGGGCGGTAACCCTAGGTCCTAGGGGGCGGTAACCCTAGGTGGAGGAAAGTCCTAGCTGCGGTTAGGCAAAGGGAAAAACCCTAGGGGGTGGTAACCCTAGGTCATAGGGGGTGGCAACCCTATGCGGAAAGTCTTGGCAGGTCGATGGCTTCAAGCAAAAGTCCTAGGGGGTGGTAACCCTAGGTGGAAAGTCCTGGTGTCGCAAACCAGGTTAAAGACTGGACTAGCCGGGAAGCGGATGTCCAGCAGAAAGTTCGGAAGCGTCGAGCGCTGAGCAAAAGTCCAGTCGATCTGGAGGATCGCACTAGCAACAGGTAAATCTCCTGAGTGGAATAGGTGAGGACGCGTTCCCCGTAGAGGGAACAGTAGGCGTCGAGTCGACCTAGGGTTTCCGGTCGGAAATCCGAAGTCAGACCCGGACAGTCCGGAGACTATCATAATATTCGTTATCATATTCATGCTGCTGGTTATGCTAACTTTGTATTGCAGGATAGTTGTTTGGACTAACATGTCTTGCAGGTACAAAATAATGAAGTTTTCCCTCGGATGAACAGTGTCTGAGGCGCCTCCATGGAGCTTGGAGGCGCCTCGGGTGCAAAAGTTGACCTGGCTAAGAAGCATCAATGGAGGCGCCTTGAAGGGAGTATAAGGCGCCTTGGAAGGCGCCTTGAGTAGGGTTTAAGGCGCCTTAAGCAGATGAAGTTCGACCAATTCAAGCTTGATCTACGCGGAGGACTCAGCAGCATGGAGGCGCCTTGAACAACCTTCAAGGCGCCTTGAACACCCTTTATAAGGGGGTTTCGACCAGCACTTCAGATAAAAAAGTTCCAGGCTTTCTTTCTTCAACGTGCTGCTAACAAAATCATTCCGAAGTGCTGCTGCAACATTCCGACGACCCGGAGCTCTGTTTTCTTCTTCTTTAAGTTGTCGGTACAAAGTTATTTTAATACTTTCATTGTAATTTGTAATTCTTATCGAGCTTATAGTTGTTGCCCACCGTAAGCGATCAAGGATCGCGGGCCTTCGAGTAGGAGTCGCCTTAGGCTCCGAACGAAGTAAATCCCTTTGTGTCTTTGTGTTTATTTTATTCTGCTGCTTTAATTACTCAACGAACGTTTTACGATTCCGATAATCGAACAATTTAGCCGTGAGCGCTATTCACCCCCCCTCTAGCGCTTCTCGATCCAACAAAATGGCTAAGAATCGAGTTTCGAGCGCCCGGAGTCCGGGCGCCCTGGGGCAAAAAATTAGCCCTTTGCTGATTTTTGGTCCCAACTTCCTTTTTCGATTCCACTCACAAAAGTCTGGGTCTTCAGCTCCAGCTCCACTCCGTTGGGTGATTTTGGCCATCCGGAATAGGGCTCACCCGAACCCAACTTCCGGCCTTCTCGAGCAAGCCTTCGCTTCGGTTTCTCGTCCCTCAGAAATGTCGCGCGCCTCCTTCTCATCCACCCGCGTACTCTCTCGTAGCACCTCGTCCCTCAGACGCACTAAGCCCGTCGGCTCTCACTCGTGTCGTCATTATCGCTAGCTACATCTTTTGGTCAACGCCTTGTGCTCCTAAGTTCCTGCATACTTAGATACAGGGTTAAACACAATAGGACCTAACCTAACTTGGTTGATCATATCAAAATTATCTCGGGGTACCAACATATGCAACCCTGTTAGGAGACACTTTTCTAACTTATCTTTTCATAGGACAGTTGGGAAAATATGCACGTGTATTGAGAAGCGTGCACATCCGCTACAGAGATATTATATAAAGGGGGGTCTATGCACCGGCAGAGATATGCATTATTTGTATTTACGCTCTCGTGCTGCTACAGTTCTTTACCGCCTTTCTATTATTTTGGTGACTGACTTGAGCGTTGGAAGGTCAACGTCAGGGACTCTTTCCCTGGTCTAGCACTAACGTTCTTGGTTTTGTGGAATGGAACGAAGTCTTCACATGGTCAACTACGGAGCCACATCCCCAGCCAGCTGTCTTCACCGTTTCTGGACAGGATCATATTAGCGCCATCTGTGGGAACTTAACTTGTATCCCAAACGTGATGATGGAGGATGTTGGATGACTTACGACCGTGATACTAATGAAAGAATAATTGGATATGCTAATACTGTTGGGGCAATTTCCCTAGGTCAAGTTTGACAAAGTTGACTAAGCTTGGTTTAAGTCAAACTTGAGTCAGGATTTGAGTTTTGATGTTTGACAATATAAAGAGATTGCTGAAATAATCGTCTGATTATGGAGATGGTCAAAGGGTTGACCAGGTTAATGAGAATACAAGTCAAGTAGGTCAAGGTTGACAGGAAACTTGACTGGAAAAGTTCTAACTGGAGGTCAGGTGTATGGAAGTCCTAACTGGAGTTTAGACAGTGGTGAAAGTACTAACTGGAGGTTAGGCAAATTAAAAAGTCCAAGTGTGATATTGGCAAAGGAGAAAGTCCTGGTGCAGAGCCAGGCATTTGGGAAGTCCTGGTGAGGAGCCAGACAATTGGGAAGTCATGGTGAGGAGCCAGGCAACGGAAAGTCCAAGTGTGATCTTAGCAAATGTTGTAAGTCCAAGCATGTGGTCTTGGCAAGGTAAGTCCTAGTGTGACTTGGCAAGGAGAACTCGATAACTAGGATGAGGCCGAAGGAAGCTCTTGAAGGCAAGGCGTGAAGGATGGGGAGATATCTGAGGGACACAAGGCTGATGGAGGAGGCTAGAAGGCTAGTTCGAGGTTGGTCGGTATGGCCGGATGCTAGGCATGATGCACCAACAGGTCATGGATTGACCGGATGTTGGTTTTAGAGGGCTTTGGACTTGATTGGGCAAGTCCACAGGAGCTAGATCGATCAACCGATCGATTGGCTCATGCCCAATCGATCGGTTGATCGATTGGGAGAGCACCCGCGACAAAGGGTTCTCCCAATAGATCCATGGATCATTTGGGAGCCTTTGCCGATCACACAGAAAGCCTCCCAATCAATCGGCTGATCGATTGGGAGGTTGGATTTTCGTGCGATCTCTGGAAATGGCATGAAACACAGTGAATCGATTGGGCAATCGATTCAGGGGATTTCCATAGAGCATAGAAGCGCTCTGTATTGATCGGTCGATCGATCAAAAGCCTCCCCAATTGATTGGGAGCAATCCAATCGATTGGAATTCGACCGTTAACGCAGATAAAGGCATTGGCGTGCGATTTCTTCGGTAGAAATCTCATTTATTTCTACACGAGCTTGCAAGGGCGATTTTCACAGGTTCTCCACAACTCTCCTTGTCAGTCTTGAAGGTTCTTGGAGGCACGTCCAAGTCAAGAGGCGAGTTACAACAAGAAGAAGAGGTTAGGGTTAGAGTTTATTGTACAAAGCTTATAAGATTTTCCTTGTATTTGCTTCTCTTTATATTCTTGTTGTATTATGAGCTTGTAAGGCTTCTCCGCCTTCGGTAGGTACCATAAAGGAGGGTTTTCAAGTGGAGGGTGTGTGAGTGTGTGGATCCTTGGACTAGTCACCTCTTCTTGAGGTGGATACCAAGTAAATCTACGTGTTAGCATTGTAGTGTGTTGTTTCTTGTATTTTCCGCTGCACATCATCACAAGAAGTGATCATCAACAAGACGAAGCAAACGACGCAAGGAGCGCAATGAAACGCTATTCACCCCCCTCTAGCGGGCACAAAGATCCTAACAATTGGTATCAGAGCGAGGTCGCTCTTCTACGGACTAACCGCCAAGAGAGCAAGAAGCTAGAGGAAGGAGAAGATGGACTTGGGAGGTCCACTTGGATGGGACATCCGGATTCCTCCGCCATACGACAAGGAAGACTTCGCCTTTTGGAGGAATCAGCTGGAGACATGATTCCAAATGGAGTGGAACCAATGGGGTGTCTTGAGTGACCCATTTGAAGCTCCTACGGACAAGAAGGGTAAACGCCTCCGACCTCGGCATTGGACCGAAGAGCAACGAGAGCAATCAGAAGCGGACAAGGAGGTAACGAGAATTTTGCATAATTTACTACCTTCTAATATTTTGTTGAGTGTAGGTGAATCACAAATGCAAGTGATCTTTGGAAAAAAGATCATTGCCTATCATGAAGACCCTACACAAGTCCAAGGAGTGGAAGAGCCCAAGGAGAAGGGCTCATTGATCCAAGAAGAGAATGACCAATCCGATGTTGACATCCGAAGAAGAGGAGGAAGAAAAGATGCAATCCGATGTTGACGAGAGGTCAACATTCGAGGAGGAAAAGGAAGAGGTGGAAGAGGAGAGATCTTCCACATTCTCAAGAGATGAAGAAGTGGAAGAGCCCACATCCTCAAGTGAAGAGGAAAAAATAGAAGATAATGTCATCTCTACATTGCAAGAAAAATCAAATGGAGGATCAAACATCAACCCTACAAGCAAAGGTATAAAGATTTCAATTATTAAAGATAAAAATCATATCATTTGCTTTAAGTGTAGGGAGCATGGACACTACAAGAGCAAATGCCCCAAATTGGGCAAGAAAAAGGGCCAAGTACAACAAAGGTCAAAGAAAAGCTCAAGGAGACCAACCTCATAATAAAGAGAAGCAAGGAGCACATTGTGTGCTTCTCTTGCAATCATAGAGGACATTACCGAAGTTAATATCCTAAAGGGAAGAAGTCAACCAAGGTGATTAGAGGAAGCACAAATCTAGGGGCAACTTGTAAGAGCAAACCCAAGATAAATTCTATTAATGCAAATTCTCTTAGAAATGATAAAAAGCATGCTAGTTCAAATTTAAATCGTTATAATGTTATTTATCATGAAAATAGAATGCATGATAAACCTAAGGACAAATATATACCTCCTCATGCTAGATCTACTATACCTAAGGTTAAGAAGGTATATAACTACTTAGGCAACAATTCTAAGGACTTTAGATATAAGCCTAAGGCTAGCAATGCTCATAGGAATCAACAAAAATTCAAATCTATGGATTTAGTAAGGGAAAACCAAGTCTTAAGGTTAATACTTGATAACTTAGAGAGAACCATAGCAATAATGGAAAACTTGCTTAAGGGGCAAAGTGAGCACAACCTTGGAAAAGCTAGACAAGAGTCATCCAATAGCCATAGAGGTTTGGGATACAAACCCAAAGCCAAGAAAGATGTGACTTCCTTTCATAGGGTTTCATATAGCTATGGAACCAAACCTAGGACTAGTAGCACTACAACATTTTTTATTTTTGGCAACGCCTCTCATTGCAACGGCTTAAAAACCGTTCTCTTAAAGTACATTAGGCAATGGTTTTTAATAGTGTTGGTTTAATAAATTTTTTTAATATGCAACGATTAAAAACCATTCTCTAAAATACATTTATTAAAAAAATTATACTAAATAGATTAGGCAACGGTTTTTAATATTTTTTTGTAAATATTGTTGCGCTACATTAAGCAACGGTTTAAACTATAATATTCTTTATTTTTTGCAACGCCTCTCATTGCAACAGTTTAAAAACCGTTCTTTTAAAATACATTAGGCAACGGTTTTTTTAAATTTTTTTGCAACGATTAAAAACCGTTCTCTTAAAATACATTAGGCAACGATTTTTTAAAATTTTTCTCCAACGATTAATAACCGTTCTCTAAAATAAAATTTCTATTTTTATTTTTCTTTTCTAAAATAAACCCTACCCGCGCGCGCATTTCCCTACTCATTTTTTGCCCGACCTTTTCTTTTCCCTACTTTTTTTTCCCTCCTAAAGTTTCCCTACCCGCGCGCGCATTTCCCCCAACCACGCACCCTCCAAAAATTGTTGTCTACCCCGTCGGCACAAGCGTCGTCTCCCCTGGTTACACCAGTCCATGTTTATGTGGGCTCGCTTGGAGTAGCTAGTTAACAAACAGCAAGCCGACCGCTTGCACCAGTCCTGAGACCTGATCGCATCCCTTACGAGGGAGAGGACGAAGAGCAGATAGATTTCGGCTTGAGTTCTGATTGAGAAGGCAACGGGTGGCCTTGAAGCAGGTGCGAGGTCCGTAGGTTGTTTCAATTTTACTATTTATTGATTGCAAATGTTGTGGCAATCTTGCACCCTTGATTCAACTATAATTTCAATCTCTGCTTGATTATCGCTACTTCATTATCGCCAGATCCTTCGTTGTAGTAACGTGCACAATAATTGTTTGATATAATGCTTAGGAGATGTTTTTTATTCACTGTTTGTATTATTTTTTCTTTTCAAGTAAAAGGGGGAAGGTAGATTCCCTTCCCTGCTATAAGAAAGCATTATTGAGTATGCTTGTGATATTGAGGGAAGTGCCTTCTCGTTATCCCCTAAAGATCAACTTGGACAGAGCAATTGGAACTTGAAGGTTTTGATATGTCTCGCCCTTTTATGTAGACATCTAATCCAATCATGACTTTAACCGAATCTATCATGACAAATTACTTTTTACTAAATACTCTTTATACATCTTAAATGGAGCAGAATACAAGAAATTTATACCTACTCTACCATGAGAGTGAATTAAGGCTAGTCCTAACAAAATGTCTCATGAACTTAATTCTCATAAAAGGCTTGCTATTCGATGAATGTAATCATCTCGTAGTATGTTCTTGTAACCCACCATGCCCTTGGTTGACCATCAACATATGTAATAAGAGCTCCTTTTACTCTCTACATCCCATGCTCTAGAAAAGTCATTCACCTTGTTGAGCCAAACAGACTCAATAGATCAGGCTGCCCAATTGTTATTTGTACTGTCTTTGGCCAATCATATGAATCTCAGTACTAATGTCTTTCAGCTTATATTAATGTTTGTACAGAGGAATCTGTGCTCTTGTTGGTATCTCTATTTCACCTCTTGTACTAACACTTCATTGACTTCCTTATCTCTACTTTCTTTTGTCTTTACGTCTGCAAAACCTTTGGAATCCAGCTGCGATATTATTTAACAGGGAAGTTAAGGAAGTAAATTATATTATCTCTTTTGAAGATTGTTGCCAACTTCATCTTTTGAAATAGTCTGTCTTGGAATATTGTTACCAACTATGTTTTTGAAGATATATCCATTAGAAATTGTCAAGTTTAATCCAATTATCATTTCATTTAAAGATTAGTCTAGAGAGTTATCTTTGATATATTAATCATCTTTTCATTATTGCATTTAGGGACATCTTATATTTTACATAGAAAATTGGATAGGTTGTTTCTATGCTCTAACATGGGAGGTAGATTAAGATATAATAGTTTCTATTGTCTATTAATAAGTTAATGGAATTGTTAGAACTACTAGTAATGTTAGACTTCGTTTGATGCCAATATTTTTGAATTGGTTGGTTGGTGTAGAAGCTATATCATTAGTTAGTTCTCCTTTGATTGAATAATAAAAATAACCCATCATTTTTTAATCTATTAATTTTGATTATCTATGTTCATTTTTCCTTATTAAGCTTTGATTAAATGCAGAAGTGTTAAGATGGTCCAAATTCAAAATAATTTATAACACTTTGAGTTTTGGTGGCTTAGACCCACTCAATCACAAGGATTGTAGTTTCCAACCTCAATTTTGAATTGTGTTTCCATAGTAAACAATATATAACCCTTTCACATTAAATTTAGATGTTTGTTATAACAGATGTTTTTCTAGGTTTTAACTGCAACATCACATTTGACCAGGGAACAAGTAAGGTGCCATGACAAAAAATGATTTGGAAAAGTAAATATAACTCAACATCATATTCATGCCTTTTAAGAATGTTTTTATGGACTCTCATTCATGTTATTTTGGTGGGTGAATCTAACTCAACATCATATTCATGCCTTTTAAGAATGTCATAGCTTTTCATTACATATTGGCATACAAGTAAATATTCCTTATCCTTTTTTATTTGATGCTATCCTAAGGAAGCTGATGGACAAGGCATGGATGAAATTACCAAGATATAGCCCAGAATACATTAATGGTGTTGAAGTTTTTCTGAATTATGCGTACACAAAAGGAAACCCCCAAGGAGTAGAGATTTTGCACCCTTGTGCTAAATGCCACAATGCTTTTTCGAGGACAAGGGCAATGGTGCTTGATCATTTAATTGGATACGGATTTGAAAAAGGATATGATGTTTGGGTTCGTCATGGTGAGGGGCTAATAAACCTGATGGATCTCAATGGTGATATGGATGATAGAGAGGATGCAATTGATGATATTGATGGACTATTGTATGAACAATTTAGAGATGTGGCACAAGAAGAAAATGGAGTTGGCGAAGGCCCTAATGAAGATGCTAAAAAGTTCTATAATCTACTTGAAGATGCAAAGCAAGAGTTGTACCCAAGTTGCAAAAACTTCACTAAATTGTCATTCACTATTCGACTGTATTTGCTGAAGTGCCTTTATGGTTGGAGTAATGCATCTTTCAATGCTTTATTAGTGTTGTTGAGAGAATCTATGCCTCAATTGAATATTCCCGATTCATTAAACAAAACTAGAGGCATGATAAGGGATTTGGGGCTTGATTATAAAAAGATTGATGCTTGCCCTAATGACTGCATGCTATATTGGAAAGATCACGAGAATGACACCTCTTGCCATGTTTGTGGAGCTCCACGATGGATTGAGAATGTTGAAGGAGATCGCCAACTTGAGGAAAATAAGAAAGCTTACAAAATTTTCGGTAAAGTTTTGAGACACTTCCCCTTGATTCCTAGGCTTCAAAGGTTATTTTTGTGTTCAAAGACAGCTGGCTCATTAAGGTAGCATGAAGAGGAGCGTTCAAAGGATGGAAAGTTAAGGCATCCGCGGATGGAGAGGCGTGGAAAGACTTCGATAAATGTCATCCTAACTTTGCCAGTGATTCATGAAACATAAGGCTTGGATTGACCAGTGATGGATTTAATCCTTTTTGATCCATGAATGTGTCTCACAGTACTTGGCCTGTGGTTTTGATACCATATAACTTTCCACCTTGGTGGTGTATGAAGGCTGAGTATGCTATGCTATCTTTATTAATCCCTGACCCACAATCACCAGGGAATAACATTGATGTGTACCTCCAACCATTGATTGAGGAGTTGAAGTTATTGTGGGGTTCAGGAGTAGAAACATATGATTCTTCACTAAATCAAACTTTTCAAATGCGAGTAGCTCTATTGTGGACTATCAGTGATTTTCCTGGGTATGCTATGTTGAGTGGGTGGAGTACAAAAGGGAAATTAGAATGTCCTTGTTGCAATTATAACACTAATTCAACTTATTTGAGGTATAGTCGAAAGATGTGTTATATGGATCATCATATTTTTTTGCCTATGGATCATGAATATAGATCAAATACAAGGGCTTTTAATGGGAGAAAAGAATCTAGGCCTCCACCAACTTTGTTGAAAGGGAAAGATACCTTAGAATTATTAGAAAACTTCAATAATGTATTTGGAAAGATGCAAAAAAAACTTACCAATGGTCCTTGGAAGAAAAAATTAATTTTTTTTGAGTTGTCATATTGGAAGCACAATAGCTTACGGCATAACCTTGATGTGATGCATATAGAGAAAAATATATTTGATAATATAATTGGGACTTTTTTGGATATCCCAGGGAAGACAAAAGATCATGAAAAAGCTTGTTTTGACTTACAAGACATGGGCATTAGAAAGAAACTTCATCCCCAAGAGACAAATGAAGGTAAAAATATAATGTTCTCAAAAGCATGTTTCTCCATGACTCCGAATGAGAAGACTATTTTCTGTGGTGTTTTAAAGAAAGAAAAAATACCGGATGGTTGTGCGTCAAACATCTCAAGATGTGTTCATGTTGCTGAGAAGAAAATTTATGGTTACAAAAGTCATGATGCACATTTCATTCTACATTACTTGCTACAAGTAGCTGTGAGAAGCACAATGTCCAACTAGGTTTCCCACCCTTTAATTCGTCTTTGTTCATTTTTTAGTTGCTTATGCAAAAAAGTAATTGATGTGGGGGATCTTAATATCTTGCAATCAGAGATTACTGAAATACTTTGCCAGTTGGAGACAATTTTTCCTCCTAATTTTTTTGATATAATGGTTCATTTGCTTATACATCTAGTGGATGAGATAAAATTAGGAGGGCCAGTACAATTTCGATGGATGTACTTTCCAGAAAGATAATTAGGTAAATTGAAGAGTTATATTCGTAACAAGAGTCGACCAAAAGGTTCTATTGCTGAGGGATACTTGGTTGAGGAATGCTTAACATTATGCTCACGATATTTGCATGGTGGTGTAGAAACAAGGCTTAATAGAATGACAAGGAATAGTGATAGATGTGATCCTTGTGAAGTTGGCATTGGTCATTCTATTGGAAGTGCAAAAGTAATTTCTCTGGAATACAAGTTAAGGAGTCAAGCCCACCGTTACATCTTGTTTAATCATGATGAAGTTCAAGAATTCATTAGGTAAGTAAATCTATTGGTTGTTGGCTTTAATTATGTTAAAAGTATTTAACATTCATTTTAACAATGCAATTTCAATTGTAGGGAGCATGAAAACGTAATTACAAATGTTAAAAAAAGAAAGAAGTGGAGCAAAGCAAAGAGTCAAGGACAAGATTTCGTTGAGTGGTTCAAAAATCGTGCTTTGATGGATGATGTACCTGACCACCTTAAGGAGCTATCTAGAGGACCAAATACATTTGCAAGATGTTTTTCTAGCTATGTCATTAATGGTTACCGGTTTCATACAAAGCAACGTGATGCAAAACGCAAGACACAAAATAGTGGTGTTTCGGTGGTGTTAGTGACCCAAAGCTTTGCTAGCACTAAAGATGAAAAATCCAACAACAAAACCAATAGCATACTATGGATCAATTATTGAAATAATTGAACTGGACTACTATGGTAGTTCTAAATTTGTGTTATTTCGATGTAATTGGTATGAAGTTGAGGACGACAAGTATGGGTTGACTTGTGTTTACTTCAATAAGAGATGTTATGTAGATGATCCTTTTCTGTTGGCTTCTCAGGTCCACCAATGCTTCTATTTTGAAGATCCTTTTGATGCTAATAGAAAATATGTTATGAAGACCGTTCCACGAGACTTTTTTAATATGAAAGATGATATAAATTCAAATGCCCAGGAGTTATATCAAAGCGAGCCGTCAGATCATGCTGTAAATCTAGCTATAGTTGATTCCAATTATAAAGTCGAGTTGGTCAGGGATGATATGTCGGCGACGGTTATTGAAAATCCATTGCTTAAGTCAAATATGGTGGAATCCGAAGATGAATTAGATTTTGATGCCACTTTGTCGGAATCCATGGATTAGTCTATCTGTACTGATTTTATTTTGTGAATTCAATAGTAATTAATTAGTCTATCTATACTGATTTTGTCACTATTTGCGCCAGACATTTAAACACAATGAGTATCTTTTATTTGTTCCAAATTGCTAATATTTGCTTATTTGCTATTCAAATATCTTCTTTACTTTATTTGTTCTAAATTTCTAATATCTACTATTCAACTTGGCTGGTTTTAGAGTATTGTGTTGGTGGTGACCTCGTGACATTATTGAAGCAGGTGAGTGTGTTTATTTTTTGCAAACCAAGATTTTTTTTTTCTAGATTGCATTTTGATTGGCCAAATGATTGAGTAGTTTCACCTCTCTAGCAAGCTCCCATCCTAAAAACAAAGGTCATGTTCTTAGTGGTTTATTTTTTGCTATAAAAGACGTTAGTGTCCTGACAATTTCGCTACTTCTTGACTTGAGAAACTTCAGCATTCTTCTACCATAAGAAAAGCAACTTTACAAAAATAGCTCTTATGATGGACTTACAACATTTGTAATTTGTTGATTTCATTTCGTTTCATTTAAATTGACATTAGTTACATATATGTTTTAGTTACAATGATAACCTGCTAGTTGCCAGAAGTTACACCTATCTTCAACCTGCTAGTTGCCAGAAGTTACACCAAGGAACTGAGACTGAGGAAAATAATATACTGAAGGGTCTTATAGTATGTGTGCATCCCTGCCTCCAAGTGGACCTGTTCTCCCCTTTGGTGCATGTTTACACATGTTATGTTCTTGGAAGATTAGTTCTTCCATAGTATTCTTTGTTTAATTTGGCTTGCTAAAAGTTGATTGGCGTGATTCATAGCTATTGCCTTTGTAAACATCAGATGTCGATTCTTATGGTAGAAGCATTTGTATATTCCTCTTTTGTGACAAAAATTGGGAATTAAACCAATCTTGAGAGTTTCTAACTAACGTAAATTGTTGATAAACAGGAATCTTGGCATTGGAATAGTTGCATAAAGCCCTCTTCAACGTCAGATGTCGATTCTTATTTTTTTTGCGTAATACATGATCCTCCGATTTCAAAAATGATTTTAAATCACAAGTGTATGAGGATTTGGTTTCTTTTCAAACTTTTCTTTATTACTTTAAGATATGATCCTTCAATCACAGAGATGATTTCTTTTTCCTTGGTACATAAAACATACAAATGCACATGAATTTTGTTTAATATCACAATGACAATATCCGTACTGCGTATGAAATGATCAGAAGGGTATGCCAATTTTGTTTCTTCTTATATCGTACTTGTATGCTCAAGGCATGATCCTTCTGTATAAAGACAATTTGATCCTTCAGTATAGAGATGCTTCCTTGGTTGGCTCACTAGTTGTTTTCCTCAGTCTCATTTCCCTAAGTTCTCTGGAGACAATTTGATCCTTCAGTATATTATTTATCTTATAGTATCACCAGTCTCTTTGTTTACAAAAATTTGTTCTTAATTCCAGTGCTTTTGTTCTTAATTTTTCATACATTGCCTCACTTGTTATGTTATTGTTTTAATCATTTTATGTGCTTTTGTTTTTTTTCCTTTTTTAGAAAAATGAACAGGATAATTGATATTGAACCTCATCAATTTCAAGTTAAGTCTAGTGTTGAATTGCTTAAATTGTATAAAGTAAAAGTAGAAGGTGCCAAGAATATGAAGAAAAACAAAGAATCTACTTCAAAGCAAGAGCCAAGGAAAAATTCTACGGCTGGAAGTGCAGTCCAAGAAGCTAGAAATACTCAAATACAACATCAAAAGAAAGACCAAAGGAAGCAATCATTGACCACTACAAGTGCAATTCAAGAAGGTGCCAAAAATATGAAGAAAAAAAAAGAATCTACTTCAAATCAAGAGCCAAGGAAAAATTCTACTGTTGCAAGTGTAGTCCAAGAAGCTAGAAATACTCAAATACAACATCAAAAGAAAGACCAAAGCAAGCAACCATTAAGCACTACAAGTGCAGTCCAAGAAGTTAGAATGCAGCAAGAAAAGTTAGAAGTAAGATCTACTTTGATGCAACATGGAAAGCAAGAACAGAGGAAGAAGCTATTAGCCATTGGAAGTGCAGTTCAAGTAGGAAGATCTACTCAAACACACCACAAAAAGCAAGACCAGATGAGGCAATCCTTAGCCACTGGAAGTGAAGTCGAAGTTGGAGGATCTACTTACATTCCAAGTCAAAAAGACCTTGATAACCATGCATTTTAGTCCAACCTGAATAATCTAAGAAGATTGATGACCAAAATAACAGATTTTGTCCAAATAATTTGAAGAGACAACTGAGAAATACAATAAGAGATCATGGTCAAGGATCTACGGAAGAACAACCAGCCTCTAAGAAGCCAAAGGCTACTTCAAAGTTTCCTGCTATATCACTTGAAAAATATATTAATAACCATAGGGATCAACTTGAAGAAGAGGAATTAGAAGATGAAGAGAGTGAAGAAAATGACATAGAACAAGAAGTTGAAGGGGATATCAACTTTGAAAATAAAGAAGATGAGGATACTAATGACAATACAACCGAAGGTAACATTTTTTCTAGTTTAAGGGGATATCAACTTTTGATTTTAACTCATTTGTGTTTTAAGTGTCTTTGCTTATTTTAGACATTATGAAAATATGAAATTTCTTGTTTATTCGTAATGTTAATTAGGGGCAACATCGAAGAGAAAACGGGGAAAGACGTTATGTAAAAAAGTTCATGAACGATCAATAAATGATAGACAAGAAATCATCTTCAATAAAGAAGGAGAACCCGTTGGACCAAACCAGAAGATAGTTTATCGACTTAGTAATTTCTTGGGAACAATAGTAAGAAGTGCAGATTTGTGTCCTCTTACTTACACAAATTGGAAAGCTATACCAAACAAACAACACATATGGAATTATATCAATGTATCAACTTTTTTACTTTTGTGTTTCTACTACATGTGTGTTTTAGTATTTTTATAAATTATATCTTTATAACTGCATTACTTTTCTTGGCAGCAAAAATACATCATTCCAGAAAAAGGGGAGAAGGCTGTGTATGGTATTATAAATGATGCTTGGAGGCGATATAAATGTTGGATTAAGAAAAATCATTTCACCGAGTATACAACCATGCGCGAGCGGCTGAAAAATCGTCCTCAAGACATACCAGAAGCACACTTTAGAGTGTTGATGGATTATTGGAGACTTGAAACCATTCAAGTAAGATACATATTTTTATAATTAAGTAATATTTTATATTATATTTTTCATGTTTGATAAAATTCATTTTTCATTGATGAATTTAGGAAATAAGTGATCAAAATGCTAAAAATATTGCTCAGCAAAAATGAAGACACCGTGCAGGGCCTATAAGTTTTGCTTGTATAAAGGAGAGATTGATATTCTATTATATTTGTTATAAGCATACATTTAAATTGGCCTAAATTTAGTGCTTAAATCATTATTTTCTTCATGCAGAGTGCAAACAAGGAGGATAAAGAGTCTCCAACTCAAGCTGAAATGTTCATTGAAACTCGACAGAGTAAGAAAGGAAAACAACTAGATCAAGAAACAAATAATGCAATTGTAAGTGTTTCTCTACGCTTTATATGTCAAATGTAATTATTCACTATCACAATTAACATTACTTATACAATTTCTAGACAAAACTTCAAGACTTGATTGAAAATTTTGGTGTACTTTCTACTGAGGCTTTTAAGACTGTATTTGGCAAAGAGAAGTCAGGGAGAGTGCGATGCTATGGAAGAACTACAACACCTACACTCTTAAAAAGAAATGAAGAAATAGCATAAATTGAGAAAAGGCATGCTAATGAAGTCAAACATTTAACTGATAAGGTGCACGAGATAGAAGCAAAACATGAAGAGATGGAGGTGAAACATAGTAAAGAGATGGCGACAATGGAGCAAAAATTTCAACTTCTTCTAAGGACCATATTAAATCAAAATGATTCAAGAGTAGACATGGAGTCTTTGGCAGCTTTGTTATCTCCATGTGATGCTAATAGTGGTCTACGTTCATCCACATCTACTCATGCTCCAAATAATCCCAAGGTAAAAATGAAGTTCATATTAAATAAATATTTTTGGAATTTGTTCAAATATTTATGCACTCAAGGCATAACTTGTGGTAATTCCCTTTTTCAATAGACTTATTGCATCCTTGGTATACCTGTCTAACTTGACTTATTGCACGTAACCTCTTGACTTATTGCATCCTTCAATAGACTCCAAATTTAGTTATTAGTTAGATCTTCATATCTTGTCCTTGGTATACCTGACTAACTTGGGATCTCGACTTTCACTGTGTTTGAAAATTGGAACAGATAGCTGGATCTATTTTGCAAAATGTTGCATCTTTTACCACCCCTACATTTGTGATAATTACTTTGTACTGATTTAGGCTGTTTTTATACATAATCACGTGATAAATTTCAAATGTAATTAGTCAAATTCAGTTGTGGGTATTAACCTATACTGGCACATCTTTTCCTCTAGGAGTCACCTATTCTTGCCTGATAATTAATGTGTGTAATCAAACAAAGACACCTGCTCAGGGTTTGGCAAATAGAAATTTAGGTTTGGGCTAAGAACTCATTGACGTACTAGGATTCGAGTCTGAATCTTCATGATGCAAGGCATCGTCACCGGACCATATTATGGATGCCCTAGTATGTGTGTGATATTCTACCTCTGACCTTAGGTATCATTTTAGGCTCTGAATTGGTTTAAAGACTCACTTACAGTAGCACAGGCCTAGAAGAAGCAATGCAAGGAGACATACAAATTATAACCAGTAATATATACACAAATTTGGTTGGTCATGCTATGAGTGTCACATTACAAGCATTGAATATGCCCCAAACTAACATCTGTAGTGGGTTAGATAATATCAATTCTCATTATGCACCTAATGTTTTCTTTGTAATTCTACAATATTCCTTTTTTTGTGCTATACATATGTTTTTTTTTAAATATTTTCTATAATTAAATGCCTTTTTCTTAGACTTGAGCAAGGCTTTGTGGTGTGCGAATGTCTAATGTTTTGCCAAAGACATTGATGCACTCAGAGACTTTAGTAACTTAACAGTGGCCAACTCGAGTTTGAGGAATACAATCTTTTGTGGTAGTCAGCTAATCTAAGGTCTGCAATTGTAGTTTAATATTCTCTATTCTGCTATTTGATTCCAGACTCCATTAACCACTACTTCCCTCTAGGATTGATTTTTTTTCCTCCCTGATGATGGCAAGCACCAATCTGTTGTTTCTTATCCAATTTGTCTGTATGCTATTCACTTCGCTACTACCTCTAATGCCTGACCCCTATCCAATGCAGATGATGGTATCAAGAACTCAAATGGACCTAATCTATAACTCGATGCCAAAAGAATATTGCTTTTATGATATGATATCACACCTATTTTTTCTTATTGACAACACTTCCGTGCTCACTCAACATGAGTCGTGTCATCAGTATTTTTCTCAGTTACCCCTATGATATCGGATTGTTGCTTTTATGCATTTTACTTCTGTGCTCACTCACCCCTGTGATATCAGATTGTTGCTTTTATGCATTTTAGTTTCTGTGTATTTTTCTCAGTTATCAGTATGAATCCAATTATGTCATTCAACATGAGTCATGTCATCACCATGAGTCAACATTTATCTAATAATTTATTCAACATTTATAACTCTCTAGTAGCTATGATTTTTCAATTATTATTTATGATGATTGGTGAGGTCTTAATATTTTAAATTTTATATACAGGATCCTAATATGGATGGTGATCATGTGGATGAAGATCAAATGTTGGACATAGAAACGGAAGAAGATGATGCTATATAGCTTGATTTTTTAGTACAAGTACTGATAGTGGATGAAGGTCAAATGTGGATGCAGATCAAATGTTTTGATCAGTAATGATAGATGACAAATGATTTTATATTTTGTGTGCAAAGATTTAAGTTTAAGGTAGAGAAATATTAAGACAAATGTGGATGAAGATGATGCATACTTTGTTAATTAGTATATTTGTTTGAGTATTATAATATTTTGTTTTGGATAACAACGTAATTAATTTTCTTCAATATGTATGTGGATGATTAATATATTTTGAGCATGTTTTTCTTTAATTGGTATAATTTTCTTCAATTGGTATATTTTTAGTATTAATTTTTTCTGTTGCTATCAACGACAACAGTTTTCCTCTGTTGTTATCAATAACAACGATTTTCCTGTATTGCAATCAAAGGCAACGATTTTTTCTGTTGCTATCATAGATAACTGTCATAAACCGTTGCCATAGAATGATTAAAAAACCGTTGGCTATATTCATCAAAGGCTGCGATTTTTTTTTATAGTGTTGCGAATTATTAGTAAAATCGTTGCCTAAACAAAAGGCAACGGCTGACTAAACCACGGTTTAAAAACCGTTGTCTAAAGAAAAGGCAACGGTTTTTATACTTTAGGCCACATTTTTTGGACGTTGCCATTGGTGAAAAATGTTGTAGTGTAGTCAAGCTAAAAGTACAAGGGAAGTTGTCGCTAAGAGTACTTTTGCAAAGACCAATGTGACTAAGACTTCTAAGAAGCCTAATAATATCACAAAGAAGGTCACAAGGGAGACCATCCCTAGAGTTGACCTAGTAAAGGCGATGAAGGCTCCAAAAAGGCCAAACAAAGTCATAAATAAGGTTACAATGGGAGTTAGCCCTAGAAGTGACCTAGTAGAAGTGACCAAGGCTTCTAAAAAGCCTAGAAAGGTCCTTAGGAAGGTAGCTAGGGAAGTCATTCCTAGTGAGTACCTAGAGCATCCAAGGAGCACCAATAGGTTTTGGGTTCCTAGGAGCATATTCTCTACACCCTAGATGGGTTTAGGGAGTGTCAACTCCAATTGGAAGGGTAGTTAACCCAACTTTGTTAAAGTTGACACTTGAGAGCATTTTCAAGGTTATTGTTAACCTTTTGAAAAGAAAAGGATTGTTGGGTTACTCTTTGAAAGAGCGATATATGTGCCAAAATTTGAAGAGTTGAACTCAATCTAAATTGGTATACTTAAGAAAAGTATAAGAAAAATTGAGTTAGAATTTTGATACTTTCTTAAGGAATTAAGAGAAAATCCATGCTTTAATCAAATGTGATTAAGCTTTGAAGGGCAAAAAGGTGTCAAGTGTGAGGATTTGAAATTAGGTTAAATTGGCACACTTGAGAAGCAAAAGTAATGCCAAATTTGGAATTCGACAATTTTTTTTGGAATTAAGGGAAATGTAAATCTTAATCCAAATGGTCACCCTTGCAAAGAATAACATGTGCCAAATCTTAAGGAATTATGGTTGAATTAAATTGGCACAATTGGGAAAACATAAGAAATACCAAATTGGGGTTTTGGTATTTTCTTAGAGTAATTAAAGGAAAATCTAGGTCCTAATGTAAAATGTTTACTCTGTGAAAGAGTAAAATGTGTCAAACTTTGAGGATTTGAGCTTAAGTTAAATGGACACATTTAGAAAAAGATAAGAAATGCCAAGTTAGGGTTTTGACATTTTCTTAGAAGGTTAAAGGTGAATCTAAGCCTTAATTTGATTTTATTTATTCTTTAAAAGAGTAAAATGTGCCAACTCTTGAGTGTTAGTGCAATATTCCCCAGGTCAAGGTTGACCGTGTTGACTGAGCTTGAATTGAGTCAAGCTCGAGTCTTGATGTTGTGGTTTCAATGTTTGACAATACATGTAGATAATACATGAAGATTGCAGGTGCAACTGTTTCATGTGGGGAGATTGTGAAGGAGAGTCAAGTAGGTCAAGGTTGACTGGATACTTGACTGGAAGTCCTGGTGAGTGAAGCCAGGCAAATGAAAAGCCCTAACTGGGAAGTTAGGCAGATGGAAGTCCTGGTGAGTGAAGCCAGGTGAAAGTCCTAGTGAGTGAAGCTAGGTAGAAGGAAGTCCTGGTGAGTGAAGCCAGGCAGTTGGAAGTCTCGGTAAGTGAAGCCGGGCAATGAAAAATCCAAGTAGGTCAAAGGAATAGACTGGATACTTGGCACGAGGAAATCCAGATGGATCAAGGCTGATCGGACATCTGGTATTGGAAAGACCAAGTAGGTCAAAGGGATTGACCGGATACTTGGCACTAGGAGAAAAGTCCAAGTGGGTCAAAGGGATTGACCGGACACTTGGTGAGGGAGTCCTAGCAGGTCAAGGGGGACCGGATGCTAGGCACGATGGACCAACAGGTCATAGTTGACCAGATGTTGGTTAGGAGGCTTTAGACTTGATTTTGGGAGAAAATCATGAGCTGGATCGATCAGCCGATCGATTGGCTCATGCCCAATCGATCGACCGATCGATTGGGTGAGTCTTCGCGACAAGTCTCCTCCCAATCGATCAGTGGATCGATTGGGACGAGTGCGCGATCGCACAGAACAACGCTGGATCGATCAACCGATCGATCCAGAGCCCCCAATCGATCAATGGATCGATTGGGAAGTGCGATCTTTGCACGATAAGCCTTGGATCGATCATTTGATCGATCCAAGCAATTCCTGAGAGCACAGAGGCGCTCTGGATCGATTAGCTGATCGATCCAAAGCCTCCCCGATCGATTGGGAGCAATCCATTTGATCAGGATTCGACCGTTGGCGTCGTATTTAGCTGCAGGCGTTCGATTCCTTCAGTAGCGCTTCACCGATTGATCTCAGATCTTCACTGTGCTCCCAGAGCTTTTTCACAAAGTTCATATCGCCAGTTCTTGAAGGTTCTTGGAGGTCTTCCAAGTCAAAAGGTGAATCTACAGCTGAAGAAGAAAGCTAGGATTAGAGTTTTCAGTTGTAAAACCTGTAAGCTATTGCTTGTATTTGTTTTCCCTTCTTTCTTCTTGTACTGTGAGCTTGTAGGGTTTCTCCGCCTTTGATAGTTACAGAAAAGGAGTGATTTCTTAGTGGAGGGTGCGTAAGTGGGTGTGGATCCTTGGACTAGTCACCTCTTGTGAGGTGGATACCAAGTAAACCCTCCTTGTTAGCGTTGTATGTTTTTGTTTCTTGTATTTCCGCTGCATACCATCAAAGAAACAAGCAACGACAAGTACTTAGCACGCGACGAGCTATTCACCCCCCCCTCCCTCTAGCTACATTTGGTCCCAACATTGAGGAGTTGGACTTAAATTTAAATGGGCACAAATGCAAAAAGAAATACCAAGTTGAAAATTTGATATTCTATTGAGGGGTTAAGGGAAAATTTAAACTTTAATCAAATTAATTACTCTTTGGAAGAGTAAGATGTGCCAAACAAATATTTGAGGATTGAATTCTTAATTTCAATTGACACAAATAGAAACGGGGTAAAAGAAATTCTAAGTTGGGTTTTGGCATTCTTTCAAGAGATAAGCAATCTAGGCTTAATTTTAAGGTTTTAGCTAAGGTTTAAGGATACTTAGATAGATTATCTAGGTATATTTTATTTATGCTAAAATGTCATGATTGCTTGCTTATCGCATGTCATGACATCATGTGTCACATTCATTTTTATTATGAAAAATATAAAAATATCATGTCATGTCATACATACGTCATGTAACTATAGCATGTTTTTCTTTGAAAATTGTTTATTTTGATGTATGTCATGTAACATCATGTATTATGTTAATTTCCTTGTAATTAAAGATAAAAGATATTTATTAAGAACAGTAAATATCTCAACAAGTGAGATTATACCAAATGACATTCTAGGCGAATGATCATAAGTCTTATAATGCCTAGATAGATATGCATGATCCCTTAGTTTAGGAAAAAACCAAATATACATCTCACAAGAACCATAAGGTGACTTGTATGTGTTTTAGCACACATTAGATACAAGTGAGATGTTAGGATGGTGAACAAAACTCAAGATGTTGATTTAGTGCATCTTGTTGAGTTTTAGGTTCATCAAAACACATAGTTATGTGTTTTTCAATTATTGGGAAAGCTAATGTACAAGTCATGTGCATTGATCCCAAGAAATATGGTTGGATATTGGTTTTGAAAATGATTTTAAAATACTTTTGGAAAACCTTGGTGAAGACGATCTCTTGATAGTGATCATAGTTAGACACAAACTTGAAGAAAACACTAAAGTTTTTATAAGTTTTCAAATTTGTGTCAATATTTGAAAATAAGAAGTATTTTCATAAAAACTATTTTTTATTGATAATATATACCCTAAGTAATATCTACATTAAATTTCATGATTTTTGGAATTTTGTAGAATTTTTGGAGAATTTTTGAAGTTGGCTGAAGTCAACTTTTAGACATATCAGGCATTCAATCGATCACCCGATCAATTTAGCTGCCTCAATCGATCGGGCGATCGATTGAGAAGGCATTTTACGCGAACAGAAATGTAGTGGATCAATCCACACTGCTTCAATCGATCCATTGATCGATTGAAGTACAGGTTTTTGCTGAAAACGGTTGTTTTCAGCATTTTAAACCAACCTTAATCTATAAAACCTTTCCTAACCCCTTGGAATACATTTGTAGACATTTAGGGGGAGTTTTTCTTGATGAAAATAAGTATGGATTGGTTAATAAAAATCAAAGTGAAGTTTAGGATAAGGTTTAGTTTCAATTCTGAATTGTGGAACCTTAAAACTTCAAGTTTTGGTTTTCAAGGGTCATTAACCATTCCTAACCCTTTGAAATACATTTGTATACACTTAGGGGGAGTTTTCAAGATGAAAACACGCATGGATTGGTTAAGGCAGACTTAGGTGAAGTTTAGGTTGAGGTTTGGTTTCATTATTGAATTTTGAACCTCAAAACTTTGAATTTTGGTTTTCCTAAGTATTTAGGAACCCCAAGTCATTATTGGTGCAATGATAGAAGTTTGACCATGTTTTTAGGGGGAGTTACTTTTTGAAAACATAAAAATCTTTTCAAAGACCTTGGAAGGGGCTAAACCTTCATGATGAATTAATACTCAGGGTCGAGTATTGGGGAGCAATGGAAGATTGGTTATCTTCATTGCTAGGATGATAAATGCTCTCGGATGAGCATTGTGGAGTAGATTACTGCTCAAGGGGGAGCATTGGGTTAATGAAGGGGATCCGACCTTCATTTTTAAAGTGAAAAATACTCTTGGATGAGCATTGAGAAGAAGATTACTGCTCAAGGGAGAGCATTGGATACAATGAATGGGAGTTTCATTGTGAAGTTGATGCCTGCTCTAAGATGAGCAGTGTGAAGTGAAATAGAGTTCAAGGGGGAGCTTTGGAGACAATGAATAATATGAGATCTTCATTGTGGGGCTGTTGACAACATGCGAGGTTGTAAACAACGAAGAGTTAACTCTTATGGAGAAGAGTTTATTTTCTTGGTTTGATGTGTGACAAAGGGGGAGAATGGAAAGTTAAGTTAGGCTTTCATCCCAAGTAGGGGGAGTTTGCCCTCTAGGAAAGGGAGAGAATGAAGGAAACTTTCATTCATGCCTTGTCATGAAGAGGTTAAGGCTATGAGTTTTAGCCTTGGTATAAAGAAGATGTTAAGACTATGGGATTTAGCCTTATGATAAAGAAGAGGTTAAGGCTATGAGATTTAGCCTTGTGATAAAGAAGAAGTTAAGACTATGAGATTTAGCCTAACTTAGAGGTATTAACTTGAGGCATTGTCAAACATCAAAAAGGGGGAGATTGTTGGGGCAATTTCCCTATGTCAAGTTTGACAAGGTTGACTAAGCTTGGTTTGAGTCAAGCTTGAGTCAGGATTTGAGTTTTGATGTTTGACGATATAAGGAGATTACTAAAGTAATCATCCGGTTATGAAGATGGTCAAAGGGTTGACTAGGTTGATGAGAATACAAGTCAAGTAGGTCAAGGTTGACAGGAGACTTGGCTGGGAAAGTCCTAACTGGAGGTTAGACGTATGGAAGTCCTAACTGGAGTTTAGGCAGTGGTGGAAGTCCTAACTGGAGGTTAGACAAATTGGAAAGTCCAAGTATAATCTTAGCAAAGGAGAAAGTCTTGGTGAGGAGCCAGACATTTGGGAAGTCCTGGTGAGGAGCCGGACAACTGAAAGTCCAAGTGTGATCTTAGAAAAGGAGGAAGTTCTGGTGAGGAGCCAGGCAATAGGGAAGTCCTGGTGAGGAGCTAGGCAACGGAAAGTCCAAGTGTGATCTTGGTAAAGGTTGTAAGTCTAAGCATGTGATCTTAGAAAGGTAAGTCCTAGTGTGACTTGACAAGGATAACTTGATAACTAGGATGAGGCCGAAGGAAGCTCTTGAAGGCAAGGCGTGAAGGATAGGGAGATATCCGAGGGACGCAAGGTTGATGGAGGAGGCTAGAAGGCTAGTTCGAGATTGGTCGGGTATGGCCGGATGCTAGGCATGATGTACCAACAGGTCATGGATTGATCGGATGTTGATTTTAGGGGGCTTTGGACTTGATTGGGCAAGTCCACAGGAGCTAGATCGATCAACCGATCGATTGGCTCATGCCCAATTGATCGGTTAATCGATTGGGAGAGCACCCGCGACAAAAGGTTCTCCCAATCGATCCATGGATCGATTGGGAGCCTTTGTCGATCACACAGAAAGCCTCCCAATTGATCGGTCGATCGATTGGGTGTTGGAGTGTATACTGAAAGCCTAAGCTTTGTAAACATTCATTATGAATAAAGAATCACATTTGGTCAAATTGTCTACATTTAGTTGTAGTTGTTCAATTAATTTATACTGTAGATAACATAGTATGTGGTGTCACATGCAGAAGATGATGTTATCAGTACCTTATAAATTATAAACAGTAGCTCACGACCAAAATGGAAAGGAACAAACCATTAGAAGGTCGTAGTGTAATTAGGTATCAGTTTATCTTGACTGTATAATTACACTAGTACACTTAGAGTGTATTGAGTAGGACCATTTGAGATCGTTTCTTTTATACTGATTTTATAAAGAAACAAATACCTCAGTTATTATGGAAGTGTGTGCTCTTAATCCTGATATAATAACAAGCACATATATTTGATATTTATTTCTTTAATTTATCAATGAGTGATATTTAGTTCGATGAATCAATAAGCCCGATAAGTTGGAAAATGGTATCACTTATAGTGTGTGTTGTTGATTATAGAAGGAAACTGTGTCCTAGAGATACTAGGTTGATAATGTCCCCAAGAGGAGCTCATAAGGATTGTCATGTTAAACCCTGCAGGTGGACTTAGTCCGACATGACGATAAGGTTGAGTGGTACTACTCTTGGACTAAGATATTAATTAAATGAGTTGTCAGTAACTCACTTAATTAGTGGACATTCGATATCTTAAACACAGGGAGACTAACACACTCATAATAAGAAGGAGCCCAAAAATGTAATTTGGGATTGGTGTGGTAGTTCAATAATAGTTCTCTAGTGGAATGAATTATTATTGATAAAATTAAGTTGTGTGTTCGGGGCGAACAATTTTATCGGGAGACCAAAACCAATTCCTCCTCTCGGTCCCTATCGTAGCCTCTTATTTATAAGTACTATACCCACCTTCTTACCCATCATTAGGTGGCCGACCAAGCCTAAAGGATGAGCCATTGCTTGATCCCAAGCTAGTGGGGGCCGGCCAAATTAAATTAAAAAAGAAATTTAATTTTAATTTTTATTATGTGGAAGATATAATTTATTAAAGAGAATTAAAATTAAAATATCTCTCTTGTAAAAGATCTACAATAGATTAAAGAAAGAGATTAGATCTCTTTCCTTATTTGTAAATTGGTGAGATATTTTATTTTCTCTTTAAAAATTATTCACATGTTGTAAAATTAAAATTATGGAAATTTCTTTTTATCAACCATGAAGAGATTTTTGAAAAGAAATTTTAATTTTAAAATTTCCGGAAACAAATTAGGAAGTTTTAATTGTTGATTGAAACTTGTCCAATTTGTTCTTCATGATGTGGCCGGCCACTTGAATTTAATTGAGGAAATTTTATTTTATTTTTCTCAATTAAATCATGTCAAGGAAATTAAGGAAATTTTATTGTAATTAAATTTCCTAATTTGCCTAGGCCAAGGAATATAAAAGAAGGGGTGAGGGTGCCTTCATGAGATACAACCTCTATTATTTCTCTCCCTCTTTTGTTCCTTGGTGTGGCCGGCCATCCTTTCCCTCTCTTCCTCTTGTGGTGGCCGAACCCCTCTCTTTCCTTGGAGCTCTTGTGGTGGCCGGATACTACTTGGAGAAGAAGAAGAAGAAGGAGAGGAAGCGAGCATCTCTTGGAGCTTGGTTAGTGTTTTGATTTTCTTCCTTGGTGAAGCTTCTTTCTTTGTGGCCGAACCTAGCTAGGAGGAGAAGAAGGTGGTTGGTGGTTTCTCATCTCGGAAGATCGTTGCCCACACAACGTCCGAGGTTAGAAGAGAAATATGATAGAAGATCAAGAGGTCTTTCTAGAAGGTATAACTAGTAGTTTTTCCTTTTCCGCATCATACTAGTTATTTATGGAAATAATACCAAATACAAGAGGCTTACATTCTAGTATTTCGAATATGTTTTTCGATGTTGTGTTCTTTTGTTTTATTTATCCTTGTGATTTGATTGTTCTTTTCGGTTAACCTAAAGTTATTTTAGGAAATTAAATATTAGCTTTCTATAAAAGGTTTTGTCTAGTCGGTGGTGGTTGCTCCCATATCCAAGAAGGTCATGTGCCTCACCACGTCAGTACTGGGAACCAATTATGGAAATTAATATTTAATGAAATTAATAACTTAAGGCGATTTGGGTCGAACGTGTTAAGTTCCGCAGGAGACCCAAGTCAAAACCTAAAAGAACGAATAGATTAAGTTTTGGATCAAACGTGTTAAGTTCCGCAGGCGATCCAAAATTTAATTTAAAAGAACACATGGTAGTTAGGAAAAGGTTCAGACCTTTGTACAAAATTTTTGTACAGTGGAACCTCTAGGTTTTCCGAGTAGCAACCAACATTGGGAGCCTCCAATCGATCGGCTGATCGATTGGGAGGTTGGATTTTCGTGCGATCTCTGGAAATCGCACGAAGCACAGTGAATTGATTGGGCAATCGATTCAGGGGATTTCCAGAGAGCATAGAGGCTGGATTGATCGGTCAATCGATCCAAAGTCTCCCCAATCGATTGGGAGCAATCCAATCGATTGAGATTCGACCGTTGGCGCAGATAAAGGCATTGGCGTGCGATTTCTTCGGTAGAAATCTCATTCCTTTCTACACGAGCTTGCAAGGGTGATTTCCACAAGTTCTCCATAGCTCTCCCCGCCAGTCTTGAAAGTTCTTGGAGGCACGTCCAAGTCAAGAGGCGAGTTACAACAAGAAGAAGAGGCTATGGTTAGGGTTTATTGTACAAATATTGCAAGATTTCCCTTGTATTTGCTTCTCTTTATATTCTTGTTGTATTGTGAGCTTGTAAGGCTTCTCCGCCTTCGGTAGTTACCATAAAAGAGGGTTTTCATAGTGAAGGGTGTGTGAGTGTGTGGATCATTGGACTAGTCACTTATTCTTGAGGTGGATACCAAGTAAATCTACGTGTTAGCATTGTAGTGTGTTGTTTCTTGTATTTTCCGCTGCACATCATCACAAGAAGCAATCATCAACAAGACGAAGCAAATGACGCAAGAAGCGCGACAAAATGCTATTCACCCCCCCTCTAGCGTGGACAAAGGTCCTAACAGATACAAGTATGGGCGACCAAGATGGTGGAGCAGCAACAGCAGGCGATGATTGAGCACCAAGCAAATGAACCTGCGGTATCAGCAACAGGACAACAAGCCGGCCACAGAGATTAAGCGAAAAATATATCCACTCAGAGGGCAAACAAGAAGTCGATCGACACATATGGAGATGCGCCAAATGCGCTGATCCCCTTTCACAAAGTGTCGTTTGACACTCCTTTAGAGGAACAAGGCCGAGCGGATAGGGAGCAAGGATCCTCCTCGAATGATGTGTCTATCCTAGACGAATAGAAGGTAAAGGCACAAAGGATCAATGATTCCCCTGAATAGATCAACAAGTATTTCTCTCAGGGAATCCTGGACAACACACTACTATGACATTACACGTCATTGACGATCAGGGAGTATAATGGGGCAACCGACTCAGAGGACCATCTGATCAAATTTGACAACACAACCATGCTCTATCAGTACACCGATAGAGTGAAGTGGCGAGTCTTCCTCAGCACTCTTTCTGGATCAGTACAAAGGTAGTTTAGATGCTTGACGATCGAATCAAGCCACAACTTCAAGGACCTTCGGGAGGCATTTCTGCACCATTGAGAGCTTACATCAAGAAGTTCAACCAAGTGGCTATGAACATTCCATCGGCCATCGTAGAGTTATTAGTAAGTGCTTTTTCACAGGAACTTACAGAAGGCAAATTCTTTCGCTTACTCATCCGAGGCTGCTAAAAAACTTCGACCATCTGTTTAGGCGCGCCAGCGAATACATCAACATGGAGGAGGGACAAGCATCTCAAAAAAATGAAGTCAATCCCGAGTCGGTCACCACCCCTGAGCGTCGGTCGGCTCTGACTCCTCAAACCCCCAAGGGCCCTCGAACGAGAGTGACCTGGCCACACCAAGAGCCCCGATCCCACAATGTGCAACATGTAGAAGCAAATCGACCGAAGGCTGTGAAAGGTAGGGTGTGGACACCATTGTTTTTGCTCGTACCACCGTTCGACGATGCATAATACCCGGGACTGCTACGACTTGAGGCCAATTTTAAGCCAACCGGCTCCTCTAGGATATTGTCGTCGATTACCTTCTCCTGATTAGTACCACCAATGTCGATCAGGTGGATGGCAGAAAGAAGAAAGGCCAGCGGGCGAGCAGTGCCAACACCAGCCTTAGCATAGAGATAATACGAGTCCAACCTAGCTTTCTACCGAGCGGGCTTGACCTTCAGCTCGAGAGGCAAAGAATAGGAGCTACGCTACACGAGGCGACATTGGGATAATCGTCGGTAGCCCGAGGATGGTGATTCCAACATGGTGAGAAAATTGCATGCCCGACGATTAGAGATACACGCCATCGGGTGCAACAGGGAGAGGGTTGAGGGACTATAAATCAGTTTTGGTCCTCAAGATTTAGAGGAAGTGGAGATCCCTCACGGAAATGCCTTGATCATTCGAGCGATAATAGCTAATTGCACTATTCACCAAATTTTTGTAGATATAGGTAGCACGGTGAATATCATCTTCAAGAAGATATTCAGCCAGCTATGAATTAGCCGGAATAACTTGCAACCCATGAAGATTCCACTGTACGAGTTCACAGGCAATAAAGTATTGTTGATCGGTCAGGGTCAGCTGGTCATATCACTTGGAGAGGAGTCTCTCAAGCGGACAAGGACCACAAACTTCATCATGGTGGATGCATTGTCCACCTACAACATGATATTGAGTCGACCGACCTTGAATAAGTTATGAGCCGTAGTGCCCATCTTTTTCCAGAAGATCAAATTCTCGGTGGGCAACTCAGTTGGTGAAGTCAAAGGTGACTAATTGGTCGTCTAGCAGTGCTACGTCGAGATGGTTAAATCTGAGTCAAAGTTTGCTAGGAACCTCCCATGTTGGTCTATGATGAAAAAGAGGAGGTCCGGATCCATCTTAGCTGACTGAAAGCCACAATATATTTAGTGGTCGACCTGAAGGATGAAAGGAAGGCAGAGCTGGTGGCCTTCCTTAGGCAAAACCACGATGTGTTCATCTGGTCAACTCACAAACTCCCGGGCATCTCCCCAAGCGCCACACAACATGAGCTGTATGTTCGACCGGATGCCCGACTGATAAAGCAGAGAAAGAGGGACTTCAACTCGGAGCATAACTAAATCATCCAAGCGGAAATAGAAAAACTACTAGAGGTGGGCCATATTCGCGAAGTTTAATTCTCGAGTTGGCTAGCCAACATTGTGCTAGTCTCCAAGTTGGGCAATAAGTGGCGGGTCTACATTAACTTCTGTGACTTAAACAAAGCTTGCTCGAAGGATTTCTATCCCTTGCCTTGTATTGATCAAATGGTGGACTCCATAGTAGGGTGCGAGCTGATCTACATGCTTGATATATGTCAGGGCTACCATCAAGTGATGCTCGCTAGGGAAGATCAAGAGAAGGTCAACTTCATTATGGCTGACGGGACCTACTGCTATAACGTCATGTCGTTTGGACTAAAGAACGCTAACATCACTTACCAAAAACTGATGAACAAGGTGTTCTAAAGGCAGATCGACTGTAACATGGAGGTATATGTCGACGACATATTAATAAAATCCCTCTGAGCCACTGACCTTTGCGTAGACATCGAAGAAACCTGTCAAACCCTGAAGACATATGGAATCAAGTTGAACCCGAGCAAGTGCATGTTCAGGGCTAAGAGTGATCACTTTCTCGGTTACATCATGACCGAGTGGGGAATTGAGGCAAATCCAAACAAGGCAAAAGCTTTGCAAGACATGCCACCGCCTCTTGAAGGAAGTCTAACGATTGACCGGACGAATCACCGCACTATCAAGATTCACCTCCAAATCGTCTGATAGAAGTTACCTGTTCTTCAAGATCCTACGCTGCATGTTAAAATTTCAATGGGACTCAAAATGCGACAAGGCACTAGAAGAACTTAAGAAATACCTTACCTCTATACCTGTACTAGCAAACCCCATCATCGGTAAGACGGTCTGGATATATTTGTCATCCATAGAGCATGTGGAAGGCTTAGCGTTGGTGTGGTAGAATGGTGTTGAACAACAGCCGGTGTATTTTTTAAATCATATATTGAAAGATGTAAATGTTGGTGCAACATCCCTCAGGTCAAGATTGACCTGGTTGACCAAGCTTGGTCTTGGTTTGGGTTTCGATGTTTGACAATGCAAGGTTGAATGAAGAAGAGTCAAGTAGGTCAAGGATGACCGGATACTTGACTGGGAAGTCCTAGTGAGTGAAGCTAGGCAGGAGGGAAATCCTGGCGAGTGAAGCCAGGTGAAAGACCTAGTGAGTGAAGCTAGGCAGAAGGAAAATCCTGGTGAGTGAAGCCAGGCAAGAGAAATCCAGATGGGTCAAGGTTGACCAGACATCTGGTGAGAGTCCAAGTAGGTCAAAGGGATTGACCGGATACTTGGCACGAGGAAGGGAAGTCCAAGTAGGTCAAAGGAGTGATCGGATACTTGGCACAAAGAGAAAAGTCCAAGTGGGTCAAAGGGATTGACCGGACACTTGGTGGGAAGTCCAAGTAGGTCAAAGGAGTGACCGGATACTTGGCACAAAGAGAAAAGTCCAAGTGGGTCAAAGGAATTGACCGGACACTTGGTGGGAAGTCCTAGCAGGTCAAAGGAGTGACCAGATGCTAGGCATGATGTACCAATAGGTCAAGGTTGACCGGATGTTGGTTTGAGAGGCTTAGGACTTAATTTTGGGCAAAAACCAAGAGCTGGATCGATCAGTGGATCGATCCAGGAGCTGGATCGATCCAGGCATTTCCCAGCGAACAGAGAGCCTCTGGATCGATCCGTGGATCGATCCAGAGGTCCCAATCGATCAGCCGATCGATTGGGACACCTGATTTCAGCCTCTGGATCGATCGTGGATCGATCCAGCGCTTTCTCGAGATCAGAAGCTCGGATCGATCCGTGGATCGATCCGACCGTTGCGTCGTATTTGAGCTGCAGGCGTGCGATGGCTGCATCATCACTTCACAGATTCATTTCAGATCTTCACCAGCTCCTCCCCAACTCTTCTCAAGCTCGAGATCGCCAGTTCTTGAAGGTTCTTGGAGGCTCTTCCAAGTCAAGAGGCGGATCAAAGCAAGAAGAAGAAACTAGGGTTAGGGTTTGTGCACTCATTGTAAGCTTGTAAGCTTGTATTTCTTTACTACCCTTTCTTCTTCTTGTATTGAGTCTTGTAGGGCTTCTCCGCCCTTGGTAGTTACCATAAAGGAGAGTTTCATTAGTGGAGGGTGCGTGCGTTGTGTGGATCCTTGGATTAGTCACCTCCCTTGGAGGTGGATACCAAGTAAAATCCAAGTGTTAGCGTGTTTGTATTTGTTTCTTTGTATTTCCGCTGCGCATCCTTGAAGAAACAAGCAACGAAGCTCGACGAGCACACGCGAAGCTATTCACCCCCCCCCCCCTCTAGCTACTTTTCGGTCCTAACAAGTAAAATCCTACTATACCTGTCTCGAAAAATAGGCGCATGGACTAATACTTGCCGCTCGGAGGCTTCGTCCATACTTCCTCTCACATCCTTTAGTGGTGTGTAACTAACAGTACATTGAGAAAAGTCCTCCTTAACCCCAAAAGCATCCTGACAGCTCATCAAGTGGACAACAGAGCTGAGCGAGCTTGACATCTAATACCAGCCCCAAACATCAATTAAGTCCCAAGTTTTAGCTGATTTTGTCACTAAGGTACAAAATACCGAATCAGGCGTGACGTGGAAGATATATGTGGATGACTCGTTCACTTGACAAGGTAGCAGAATCAACATCCTCTTGATATGCCGCTCGAGGATATGATGTCGCTATTCGTGCGGTTAGACTATTGGACCGCAAATAACAAAGCAGAATATGAAGCCTTAATAGCTAGCCTGCAAACAGCTCGACATGTGGGAGTCATAAGAGTCCTCATCCATTCAGATTCTTAGCTGGTAGCTCAGCAACTATTAGGGATGTTCGAGATAAATAACGCTTGGATCAAGCTGTATGCCAAAGTTTTCGATAAATTAAAGACAAGTTTCCAGGAAGTGATTATAATTAAGGTCCCCTAGTTGGACAACTAGTATGTAGATGAGCTGGCCAAATTAGCGAGTTTTTTTATCTCCAGTCGTCCTGGACAAGCCTGTCGAGCAGGTTTTGCTGGTATCACATATCGACAGGGTGGCTGGAATGGGCTTACCAAGCAACTAGAGGACGCCGCTGATTGAGTTCCTTCGATCGGGGCCACACTGACTAATTGGGAGGAAGATCGGTTGTTAAAACGAGGGTCGGATGGTTCACCCTAATTGGAGATTATTTATACAAGAAAGTTTTCTCAAGGTTGCTACTCAAGTGCATCGACTCGGAGGACAGTCAATACATATTGCAAGAGATGCACCAAGGTTTTATGGTAGTCATCCGGGCGGCCAGTCATTGGCCCACAAGATCCTATTGGTCGAGTATTTCCGGCCGACACTACAGGCTGACGTCGCTCGGTAGGTGGCCACATGCATGCCCTACTAGAAATATCATAGTATATCACCCCAACCTACTAAAGAGTTGAAGGCATCCATTGTGTCCTATCCGTTCGACCAATGAGCTATGGATATTATTGGACCATTTCCTATGGCGATCGGGCAATGAAGATTTATACTCATGGCAATGGATTATTTCTCAAAATGGGTGGAGGTCGAGCCGCTTTCCATGATAACCATGTACATGGTTATCAAATTTATATGGCAAAATATATTATGTTGGTTCGACATCCCTCACAAACTCGTCTTAAATAATGGAAGGTAGTTCTTAGGGTAGAGGTTCAAAGAGTGGTGTGACGGCTATAACATCTTACAGGCTTTCAATTCAGTGACTTATCCGTAGAGCAATGGCCATGCGGAAGTCACCAATAGGGAAATCCTCAGAGGGCTCCGGGCTCAGCTACGTTGGAGGTAGCTGAGTCGACGAACTTCCAAGCGTATTGTGGGTTTATCGCACCATGCCTAGCAAGGCGACCGGTATAACCATGTTCCATTTGGTGTATAGGGGTGAGGCAGTGGTGCCGGTGGAAGTAGGAGTAGAGTCTGACCGGGTGCAGCTCTACGACAAGAGAAATGCCGATCGAAAGCTCATGGAGCTTGACTTAGTTGATGAAGTTTGAGATAAGGCTATTTGTTCGACCACGGCGCATCAACGACGCATGAAGAAAAGCTACAATCGGAGGGTGATCCCGAGGTCATCTCGGGTCGGCGATCTGGTATGAAAAAGAGTCAAGTCTATCGACGACGTCACAAAGCTAAAAGCCCCATGGGGAGGACCATATAAAGTCATTTAGAAGTTTTGCTCAGGAGTTTACTATTTACAAGATGAAAATGAGAGAAATCTCTAGTAACCCTAGAGCGCAAACCATCTCCAGCTATATAGGGGTGGGTGAGAGGTGTATGATTAAATTCATATACACTTATAAAAATGTTTATTCCATGAGTGCAAGAGAATATGAATGAAAATCTACCAAGTGTCCCGAAACCTTAAGCCGACCAGCTAAGTTATTAGTAAATAGAGTCTTCGCATCATATATATATATATATATATATATATATATATATATATATATATATATATATATATATAACAGTCGAGCGACAGCTATAAACATGAAAGTTTACGAAAACAACAGTTGAGTGACGACTATAAACCCTTGAACAATGAAAGTTAAAAGTTGAGCGGCGGCTATAAACCTGGGTAAAGTATATATCAACAGTTAAGCGGTGACTAGAAAACCTTGGGCAATGTAGATTGCAATCGAGCGACGACTGTAAAACCGGGAGTCGATGAAATTTACAACTGAGTGACAGGTATAAACCCGAGAGTCGACAACAGCTAAAGCCGAGCAGCGGCTATAAATAGGGGTGAGTATTCGGTTAAAACCGAACCGAACCGAATAAACCGAACCGATTTGTTTTCGAATAAACCGAACCGAACCGATTTTTGATAAAAATCGAATCGAACCGAACCGAACCGAATTTTCAATAAAACCGAACAAACTGAACCGAACAAACCGAATAAACCGATTTTTTCTAAAAATTGGGTTTAGCTTAATAAAAATTTGGTTTAGTCTAAAATTTATGGTCTAAAAAACCGATTTGGTTTAAAAATTTGGTCTATTCGGTATATTTGGTTTAACCGAATAAAAAAAATCAAAACCGAACCCGAACCGAATTAACCGATTTTTTAGAAATAAAAAATCAAATTTCCGAATAAACCAAACCGAATTTTTAAATTCGGTCGGTTTAATCGGTTTATTCGATTTAACTGAACTTTTGCTCACCCCTAGCTATAAACCCTAGGTCAACAATTAGTACAAAAGTTCAACGACAGCTATAAATCCGAGAGCCGACGAAAACAACAGTCGAGCGGCGGCTATAAACCCTGGAGTCGATGACAACTAAAGTCGAGCGGCGGTTATAAACCCGAGCGTCGGTGAAAACAACAGTCGAGTTGTGGCTATAAACCCTAACGTTGCCATTCGAGAAGAATCAGAGCCGAGCGACAACTTCAAACTTGAGCACAATGTAATTTGAGAGTCGAGCGACGACTATAACACCTTGAGCCTTGATAATCAAACAACCAAATGGCGGCTCTAAACCCATGGCAGAAATTAATTTCAGCATTCACCATAGTCGAGCGGCGGCTCTAAACCTATGTTAGTAAGTGATAGTTGAGCGACGACTCTAAACCCATGACAAAAATCAACTTCAACATTCACTATAGCTGAGCGACGACTCTAAACCTATGTCAGTAAGTGATAGTCGAGCGACGACTCTAAACTCATGTCAGTAAGTGATAATTGAGCGGTGGATCTAAACCCATTGTAGTAAGTGATATCCAGGCAGCAGCTCTAACTCATGGCGGGAGGCACCTGCAGTATTCACCATAGCCGAGTGGCTGTTCTAAAATCGAGAATGTCTGATCGGTCGTGGAGGTCACCGAAGACACTGCTTGTCCAGTTAGTCGGACTTACAACCTCCTTCGACTAGACTTAAGGGGAAGACTTGTGATGCAGTCGTAAAGGGAGGCCGCCAAGTATGAGTAAAAGGAGGGAACATCAGCCGACATGGAGGTCAAAGTCAAGGTGGTCAAAGGTAGGAAACAGGCGGGTCACCAAAGTTGGTTGAGCATGTGGTAACGGGCTGAGCAAGCCTAAAGGGTCTGATTGGCCCAGAGGCTCATCTGAGCAGATCGCTCGTCCGATCGTGAGTGATATAGAAAGGACATCAGATGCTCACAACTGTGACCAAATAAAGGATAGTCCGATTGGACCGCCTATCCGGCCATGCAAGGAATGACCTACTAAGCCGAGCGACTATGGAGAACAATAACCTTCAGCGACCGAGCAAGGAATCTTGGCTGAGCGACTCCTCCACTCGACCAAACGGTGGGACCCCTTGTGTAGTTCATCATATCCTTCAGGAGTTAGTGCTGCTAGTAACAGGGCATGGTTCGCCAGCAAATTGTACGACGGAAGCTTCCACTTTTATGTCAGAGATTTGCACGTCCTGTTAAGAAAAAGTATCAGGGGCACTTTTTTAACTTATATTTTCATAGGACAGTTGGGAAAATGTGCATGTGCATTGATAAACGTGCACGTTCGCTACAGGGGCACTATATAAAGGGGTCCATGCACTGGCGGAGATATGCGTTATTTGTATTTATGCTCTTGTTGTTGCTACAGTTATTTGTCGCCTTTCTACTTTTCCGATGATTGACTTGAGCATCGGAAGGTCAACACCGGGGACCCCTTTTTTAGCCTAGCACTGACATTTTTGGTTTTGCAAAGTGGAGCGGAGTCTTCACAAGGTCAACCGTGGAGCCACATCCCTAGCTAGATGTCTTCACCATTTCTGGACAGGATTAGACACATAACAAAAAATATATATTTTTCATCACATAAACTAGAACAGTTAAAAATGATAAAATAGAGATAAAGGAGAAATCAAAAAATTTATGATTGCAAATATATCTAAATAAAACTTAAACTTAATGTCTATCAAAAAAGTGAAAGGACAGGGATATCTAACTCACTATTGCTCGAAAATAAGAAAATCTTTCATTTCAATTGAACACAATATAGACGAATGCATCAACATTTTAACTTAATCAAGCAAGGTGCATAGTTGCGTCAATCGGATTAGCATGATAACATTAGGTGCAATTTATCTTCCCCAATCTTAATAAGTGAGAGGAGCACAAAGAGGAGGAATTGGAAAAGGGGAAGAGGAGGAAATAAAAAAACAAGCATTTTATTTAGCATTATTGTATGGATAAAAAATTTCTAATTCATGTTCTTGTAAGAGAAAGCTCGGCAACAAAAGAGAAACATGATGAGAGAAGGATAGGATTGACAGATATTGAAGAGTTATAAATTATATCATATAAAATAATATATATAATTTAAAAATAAATTTTAAATGTTAAAAAAAAAGAACCCCTTTATACTCTATCTGTTGGAACCATAATGACATTTTTACGAAATCCGAAGCTTTGACTAGAAAATGAGATCGTATAAATCTTTTATCATATAAGCCCTATTATTTTCCAATCTCTTACAAATATATATAAAAATATATTTAATATATTAAAAATAATGGGCCCTTAAACAGAGGCATTACTTTGCCCGACTCTTAGTGGTGTAGCGAAGGTGTGCACGATGTCAGAAGAGGTTTGATATGCTGCGAACCTTACGTCGAATACCTTGTGCACACCCTTTTCCTTTTTTTTTCCTTGATGCTATAACTCAACCCCTAAAGCTTAAAGGAGAAATCCTAAATGGCATACTCGTAAACTAAAATAAATAAATAATTCAAAACAACGCTTGTTATTCAAGGGACGGTCCGTAAAAGAAAAAACCACTATAAAAGAATATTACTCTACTTATCTTATGTTATTCATCTTGTGAGCACAAAGTATTTTTTTCTTTATTTTTTAGAGCTAGGGTTTAGAATTTAGGATTTAGAGTTTAACATTTGAGTTATAGTATTTAAGATTTTTTTAAAAAATAATACATATGGTGCTCACACGATAAGCATCTGATGCTCCCCTTGTACTAGTGTTGCTTTCTTCTAACATTACTCCCCCTTCATCGATGCTCTTGATGCTCATCTCGGATGAGCTTGCTTCTTCATCTTCTTCGTGACTTGCCATCAATGCGTGTTCGACATAGACTTCAATTTTGGGATAGTTGTCTTTGGCGTGCCCTTCTTCATTATAGTAATAACATCTCACTCTCTTTTTTCTTCTTTTGGCCTGCACTTAATTAAATTTATTAGCATTAAAGAATTTTTTAAACTTCCTTACCATAAATGTCATTTCATCATCATCAAGAGAAGTTTCAGACTCTGATTCATCCATTTTTGCCTTTAAAGCTATATTATGTTTAGACTCCTTTAGATTTGCACATCTACTTTCATGTATTTCAAATGTATAAAATAATTCCTCTAAATTACTTACCTCTAAATCCCTAGAGATAAAATTTACATCTACTAGGGTTGACCATTCAAGTGCTTTAGGGAAACCATTAAGTGCATACTTTAGTAAATCTTGGTTAGTTACCTTTTCTCCAAGATTCATGAGTTCGGTAATTAGCTCCTTTAGCCTGGCATGCAGTTGAGGAACTGTTTTACTTTCCTTTAGTTGCAAATTCGTTAGTTGGCTCCAAAGTAGACCTCTCCTTACGAACTTGGCTTCAGATGATCCTTCGTGGAGCTCTAGGATTTTTTTCCCAGAGGTCTTTTGTAGACTCATATACTCCAATTCGGTTTAGCTCTTGTGGTGACAGCACACTTAACAGATGGAATTCTACTTTTCCATTTGCTACAAATTTGACATGCTCCTTCTTCATTCAGTGTTTTTCTTTTTCCAACTCGTCGTTGTTGTCGGTAGGTACTGCAAAACTATTTTTCAAAATTAAAAATATATCAAAATCAATTTTAAAATATACCTCCATTTTTTTTCTTCCAGTGTGTGAAGCCTCTTTCAAACTTCGGCATGTGGATGCTTGTTTCGGTCGTCGTCTTTGCTTCAGTTAGCGGTTAGTCCTTCTGAGGTGACTTTGCTCTAATATCAATTATAAGTTCCTTGAGGCTGGCAAGAGGGGATGAATTGCCCTACACGATAAAACAAACCAATACCTTTCTCAAATAATCGAGCTTAACTACACACTTGATTAAACATAATAATAAAATCAAAATAAGTATGAGACAAGCAAGGTTTTACTTGGTTGGCAATCAGAGGATTGCTATTCCAAAGAAAGTAGGCTCAGTAAGAAAATCAACTTCTCGAACAAAATGTCGGAGGTGGAGAAGCCTTGTACATGGAAATGAAGCTTGAAAGTGAATAACTGAATAGAACTTGAAGTACAGAGTGTGTTGTTCCGAAAAGGAGAAGACCAAAGCTCTATTTATAGTCCACTGGTCGAAATGACCATTTACTGATGTGGCACGGTGCGGGGCGCCCCTGGTGTGGTAAATCTTATTATCATGCAAACGACTACACAATGGGTGTGGGATAAAATTTTATCCCAGTCTGGTTGCCCGGACACCCTTCCTTCACGAGGCGGGCATCGAGGGGCCCCCTGGGCTGACCTAGGGGGTCCTGGCGCCCGGGCTTGGTCCTGCCGCCCGAACAGTTAACATCTCATTGACTGTCCAATTCTGCTACGATCTGGCTCCACTCACTTGGGTGATCTCAGCCATCTAGAATAGAACTCATCCGAATCAATTTTATGGTCTTCTCGAACAGTTCAGGGGGAGCTACGGATGACGGGATCGACAAGGTAAGTCAGGTACGATATCTTTCACTTGATAAACTATTCAAATTTGTTAAGTTCTTATCAAAAAATAGTTGCAAGTTAGAAAAAAAAAACATAGATTTGAAAATACAATTGTCCAAAGAATGTCCACTAAATTTATATGATAATTTGAAAATAGAAAATGACAAATTGAAAATAGAAATAAATTATCTAAAAAATCGTGCATGCTCATATAATGAAAATGTTAGGAAATATAAAAATCTAAACTGGTATCTTAGATTTTACAGGGGTCAAATCATAAAAATACCCAAAAGTTATGTACCTCGCAAATTTCTAATTAATCCAGTAGGAATAAACCTATATTGGGTTCCAAAAACTGGTATAAATTAAAGTTTAATTAGACTTGGGGCTTTCATAAAGTACATTAAATATTTGAATTCTTTAAGAGGCTTTGTCTAGAAGTGGTTGATGATTCAATAACCAAGAAGGCCTAGTGCCTTGTCACAACCTAGAAGCCAATTACTAAATTAAATATTTAATTGACAAATTGATAAACATCAAATAGTTAGTTAAAATAATGCTTTCAATTTTTGTCAACTTCATAACTTAGAATTTTTTTAAAAAAAAACTTAAAGTTTAAAAAATTGTTGTAATTTTTCTAAAGTTATATCAAAATAATTTTCAAAATTTTCAAAAACTTACTTTTTTTTTGGAAAATTAACCTTAGCTCTCTTGTGTCACTCTAATTTTTTTTTATTAAAGGGGGAGAAAGGAAGATTAAGTCTAGGGGAGGTAATTGCTAAAATTTTAAATTTAATTTGAATTTTTTTTTGCACTTTATTACATACTTGTAATTATTGCTTTTATTTTATATTTGTTTACCCTAACTTAACTTGGGTTACTCATATAAAAAAAGGGGAGATTATTTTTTGTGTGATTAACCAAGTTAGGTTAGGTCCTGTTATATTTTGATTCCTGTGTTTAAGTGTGCAGGAGCTTAGGAGTACAGGAAGTCGAGTGGAAGACGCGGCTAGCGAGGAGGACGACACATGAGAGAGCCAACAACCTCGGTGCATCTGAGGGACGAGGTGCCGCAAAAAAGTACACCGGTGGATGAGAAAGGCGTGCACGACGTTCGAGGGACAAGAAGCCGAAGCGGAAGCCTGCTTAAGGAGAAGACCGAAATTGAGTTCGGATGAGCCTTATTTCGGTTGGCTGAAATCACCCAGACGATCGGAGCAGCGGAAGAGCTAGAGTGGAGCTATGGAGTTGCTAAAGGCGCCTTTAACAGAAGTTGAAGGCGCATCCGCGACCTTTAGGCAGAAGGCATCTTCAATGGCTGAAGGCGTCTTCAACCAGCCATGGAAGGTGCCTTCGACCGGGCAATCTGGTCGTTGGCAGGAAGATAAAGTTTTGTCCTTTGTCTCGCTGGAGGCGCCTTCCAGCCCTATAGAAGGTGCCTTCAGCCCGAGGATAAATTTTTTCAGGAGCTATAAAAAAACTCTTAAACCTAGGAAAGATGTAACAACTTCAGTATTGATTTCCTAATTTTTTTGAGCTATTAACGAGTGTAAAAGGCTTCTTCGCCTTCAGTGAATGAGATTTTTTAAGAGCTGAATTAACTATCATTTAGATTGTAATTAAGTAAATTTTGATGCCTTTTACTTATTTTTTTTAGTTATTATTTATGTTTTAATTGTATTACTAATATGAGTCGAATGATGAGAAATGTTTATTTTTATGTTTCAGATAATTCAATCATCTCCAGTCGATTTACTGGCCAACATATATATATATATATATATATATATATATATATATATATATTATATATAATTTATTTTTTAAAAAAATTAGTACAATGGTCCGTTGTTGAAGATACGTACGAAGGTTGAAGATGCATATGAAGGAAATTCTACCTTTTATCTCCGCCCGCGATTTAGTTATTCTATCTTTTATCTCCTCTATGAGAGTTCATTTTGATTCGACAGAGAATTTTGATTGCAAAATTTTGTATTTTTAAAAAATATAGAATAAATAAATAAATAAACATGATTATTATTATTATTAATAAAAAACTTAATTTATATTTATTTTTTTTATAGTTGAATATATTGTTTCACATCCCAAAATCTTTTTTTTAACATTTTTATTTAAATATAGTATAATCTTCTATTTGTTTAAAATTTATTAATCCGTATAGATAAATATACAAGAGTATTAGAATAGATATTTAAAATGTTATATATATTATCTTAATTTTCTTTTAAATACCTTTTATATTTATACTCTCCCCCTTAAAAATAATTTTATTTGTAGTCATTATATATGATAAATCATACATGTCATACCCCTAGTCAAATTAAAAAGTCTAGTACTGTTTGAAATTTATTAATCCAATGTTGAAAAGATAATATATGTCATTTTAATGATTGTTAACTAATTATAAAATTATCATAAGTCTTTGGGTATGCTTGCTTCAACTTATCACTATAATTTTAATTACGTAATTATTATATAATCACATAATTAAAATTACGAACAATGAAATATAATAGAGGATGTTTGATTCAATTTAGATAATACAATAAAACTTCATTTGTTTAGAAATTTAGTATATAACCTAATATTTTAGTCCTATTATCCTTAGTTTAATAATGTTTATATTATTATGAATAGTGATATATATAAATAAATAAAATTTGATTTTTTTTATTATTTTAGAATTTTTAGATAATTTTATTGGATTTATATTATGTCTATTAAATTTATTTCAACGATATATTTCAACTACAGTTGTTTGAATTTATTTCACCTATAGTTAGAAGTGTTGATTGATTTAAATTAATTAAAGTTTTAACCATATACCTAAGTTTAAAAATAGAAAAAAGCATCGTCATCTTCTTCCGCTGTTGTTGCCCCTAGCTTGATGCCTGTCACTCACCACTGCCCACTGTTGCCACCTTTGGTTGTCGCACTGCCGCTGCTGCCCATTGCTATTATTGCCCACCCCTAGCTTGCCATTAATGTCATCGTCACTCGCTATTGCTATCTCCGGCCGTTGCGCTGCTATTGTTGTCCACTGTCGTTGTTGCCCGTCGCCCGCTCGTCACCACTCCCCACCATTGCTCATTGTTGTCATCTTCGTTGCCCACTGCCGTTTCTACCACCTCTGACTGCCATAGGAAGCTTCAAAATGATCTATACACATGAAGGAATGCTGACATGCTGTGCTGCTTCCGTTGTCCGCTGCCACCTCCGTACTACCCCGTTGTCAATTTGGCACCGTCCACCACCCACTATCGCCACTCACCGCTACCACCTCCGGCAACCACTCCTCTCGTGCCACATGAAACTTCGTGGCGATGTGCTTGTTGCAACCTTTGCACCATCTTATTGCCGATCCAGTACTACCTAGCTCCCTCGATGGCTCCAATCCTTCCGAGGATAATTTCTAAAAAAAAATTATTTAATGTTCGGAATTGAGAAAAACCTTATGTGAGCCATGATTTTCTGATTCTGATTGAGTAATCTGTGTATAATTGGTTGAGTTATACAAATAATATTTGTCATCTACATTTTAAAAAATATAAAAAATTATCATTTTTATACAAAAGGTTAACATCTTAAATATGGAGAAATATTAAATAGAAAAAAACCAAAATTGAGTTAGTAACATAAACAAACGCATTTGATAGGATAGTCTTATCATTATATTCTCCGAGAAAACATATTTAGATATTTCCAAATTTAATTTTAAAAGAATGGTTTATTGATATTCTGCAAATATATTATAGTTTTTTATTAATTAAATTGACATACACATCGTATCTTACATATTTATATTTTAATCGTATATATGAAGATAAATATTTTTAGTAACTTAATTTTGTATCGAGGAATTAAAAAGCTTGTATTGCCCATTTAATTATAATTAAAGTAATTCTTTTTCCACGGACGATGAAAATTATATTTGATATCAATTTCATTTTCCAATTAAAAAAATAAAAATATAGGGAGTAATACTAATTATTTCACCCCCCCCAAAAAAGGAATAATACTCATTAAAAAATTCCAATTCAATTTAGGAGGTTTATTTTTTGTTCCAAAAAAATGTTGTTAAATAATTTTTTTCATTCACGCATTAGCTGATTCCCGCCATAAAATAATTCAATTTCCCGCCCATAGTATTCGTCTTCTTCAACCAGGCGCTTAAAAAAAAAAACCTAATACCCTCCCATCGCCTTCGGCATCTCTGCATCGGCTACGAAATTAGACGGCGAGTCGAAATGGCGAATCGCGATGCTGACCTCGACCTCCTCCTCTCCCTCCGAGAAGAGAGGGTTTTGGAGACGCCGCCCGCTTCCCCATCTTCTAATCCGCCTCATCTTCCTGCAGGTGACTGATTGCCTCAAGGTCTCTTCATTCTTCTTCGTATCCTCTTCTGCTTTGTTGATGTCCGATTCGGTTATTTTAGCAGGCTACAACTCTGATGATGATTACCCGAGAAGGTCACGGACTGCTGACATGTCGGTTTTCCGGGATGTTGTCAAGGATTACCTCGATATGAATCCAGAGACGCTTGGTACAGGTCCCCCAAAAGCGATCCAGCTACGGACCTCCTCCGATGAAATCGTGGTTGAGAAGTTCTCGGGGCTTAGAATTAGGTAGAACTTAGAAGGAAAATGAAAACAAATGTATTTTAAGATTACACGCTCCTTGGTCCTACCTTTTTTTTTCTTCTGATTGTTATGTATCTGGTTCTCAGGAAATCATTGGTAGATTCTATTGCACTTGCTAATCATTTCTCAGATGTTCGTTTTGTTCGCTTGCATACTATCAGGTGAGATGTTCGATGTAATGTTCGTTGGGAATTTGCAAAAAAAAATGCCATGTTTTACCTTGTAGTTGCTCCCTTTCAGGAATTTGATTATGGGTGACAAACTTTCTGGATGCTGGGCTACGGTTGGTGTCTTAACCGAACCTGGAAGTCCTAAAGTGAGCTCAACTGGGAAGAACTACTGCATATGGAAAATGGGTTGCTTGAATGAGACGGACGTGTCAGTTTTCCTGTTCGGAGACGCATACACCGTGAGCTGCAAGGAGAAAGTTGGGATGGTATTTGCACTTTTTAATGCCTCAGTAAGGAGAGGAGCTGGGGTATGCCATAGACCGTCTTTGTTATGTTTATAAAAAAACATCACTAGGGATTGCTAACCTTGATCTGCATTGTTTAGGCAAAAGAGTTCTATTTGAGTGTTTATTCAGCCAGTCAGATGCTAAAGATAGGGACCTCTGCTGATTATGGTATATGCAAAGGCAAAAGGAAAGATGGGGTGGCTTGCACCATGATCATAGATAAGTATGTTTTTGTCTCACTAATATCCTTTATTTTAATAGATGCATCCTTTATTATGTAGTTATATTTATGCATCTCGTGTTTGCCGTGAGTTGTGTAAAATACTCTATACATGCAATTATGGTGAGTTATTTCCTCATAAGCATTTCATAGTTTTTTGTAATGATCGTATCCTTATAAGAAATTGCAGTTGAAGTTGGGCTGCTATCAAATTTCACAAGCAGCAATGCATGGTTAGATTAGTTAATGTGTAACATTAGATGAAATCGAGCTTATATTTTTTTTCTTGAAATCATAGTTCCAATGTTTAGTAAATTGTGATATTGCTTTGATTTTAATTGGGGGAAAACAATCAGAAACTGAATGAAATAATAAAAACTGGGATTTTCATTTAATAAATCACATTGGTTGAATTTGAGAAAATTCTTATTGGTGATAATAGTGGTTTTAATTATGAAAAGCGTATTGGTGATTATAGAAAAAGGAACCTCAATGGGGCTTATTGAGTTTGCATCATCTTTCTAGTTTAATATATGTTGCCTGGTTTAACTGTTGATGAAGTGATGGTGAAATCTTTGAACAACTTGTTTGGCTCTACTTTTCTCATTGTAGCCACTAGACACAAAGACCGGTTATCTTTAGTTGATGTCTATGTCTATGAACATTGAATTGAAATTATTGATATTGTGATTTATGATTTCTCGGACTATGATTTTTGAGGCCATTTAGTGAATTGTGATTTTGGATTTCTACAGATATCTTGGCATCTGGTTGTTAAGGTTCTACAAAATGCAATCTATTTTTCTTTGGAACATGAGAAATAAACATTGAATTGTTACAAGTGATTCACTCCATTATAATAATTACAACAAGAATATCTCTTCAAGTGAATTGTGCGTCAGGGCTTTCTTAGGTTCATTGTTGTACATTCTTATATAAATCGTGACTCTTCTTTTGTTCTTTTGACTTATTTTTTTAACTTTGTTTTTATCTTTCATTTTTCAGACGTAAAGGAACATATTGCAAATTCCATTCATCAGTAAGATTGATCAGTATGTCAGTTTGTATTTAATAAAATTGTTTTACGAATCATTTGATTTATTCTATGTTTCTGTCTATCTATTAGAAAGCTTCACAACTGTATGCTACAAATCGCACTGAGCTTAGAGGCGGGTAAGCTACATCTTGTCCCTTGTATGGCATACTGTCGAGGGAAATTTTTCTCACAAGAAACACTTGTTATTCCATTTGCATTCTTTGTGACTACTTATATCAATGGCATCTCGTCTGAACAGTTTATGGTTTTATTGTTGTATTTGAAAAACAGGAATATACAAAATGCATTTAAGCTTCAATCAGAGGGAATTTATACAGTTGATCCTTTTGCTGTGAAATCAAGCTTGCGAAAGCCAGTGAAAGTAATGTCTATTGATGGACTAAAAAGAGCTTTGAGGTATGTACCATTCATTAAAAGGTCATCTAAATACTTCCTAGAAACATGCAAACTTATATTCGTGCAAATATTTAAAATTGATATATTCAGACTGCAATATCTCACATTATTAATTGCATTAATGCGACAGTAGTATACTCCCTGGTTCATCTTCCTAGTTCATACTAAATTTTTGACACATTGAGGGAAAATGATTTTTCAATCTATTCTAAACTATATTCACTCAAGTTGATAGGTTAGTTTTATAAGTTGTTATCTGAGAAGTGTATTGGTTTAAAATAAATCCTCCAGGTACTTTTTACCAGCTTCAAGTTTGTTCCTTCTATACAATGCAGTTATCTTACTATATCCTGTCGTGGTGATCTTAGAAGACAGGGCTCCTGTCATTGTTTCACTTTGTTTTAGAGTTCACTATTTGGTACAATTGTGCTAGTGTAATATGGATCTATGTCAGTTAAAGTGAACGTTGGGAAATATCTTGATAAACAACAGATTGTTTTTTTTTTTTTAAAATGCATGGTGAAGATTTCATAATGCAATACGAACCATATGTTAGACTCAGGTGCTTCAAAGCTTCCAACACCAAAGAGGTGCATCAACTCTACCTCGACAAAGACCAAACAAGTTTAACAGCAGGATAGAATCACATTAGGTTGTGCATATCTCGGCTTTAACCCATTATCAGTGTTTCTATTAACATCAATAAGATTATCCATTGTTTGTTTGAAGGTTTGCTTAATATCCCAGTTGCCTACCCTTAAAGTGGTTTTACTTTACCACTATTTAGTACGTTGGAAGAGATTTCCATTAGCAGAAAACACGAGCTAATTACCAATATCATAGATCCGATTGAAATGATTGTGACATGCTGTGAAGGAGGGCAATTTTTTTAAAAAATTACAGTTTCAGATCAGGATCTATCATTGCCAATCACTCTCAGTTAGTGAAGTCTATCTTGGAAGAATCTTTATACTTGTATCAACTATGACAGTTTTTTTGCTGTCCAGTAAAGCGGATAAAGTAACCACAAGCAGCCACTCTCAAGGAATACGGTTTCTCACGCAAGTCACTGGTATGCTATTGTCATAGTTGCACTCACTGTTGCTCAGTGCTGGAACATTAGAATCTCAAACTTATTGAAGCTTTTTTATTTGCATTGACTAGCAAAGCAGGAACCAAAGAATTCAAGCAAAGCAGCATCCGTATGTCAAAATTCAAACAAGTATAGCACTGAGAAAAGGTGATAGCGCCTTTTAGACTATGCAAACGTTACTGGTCAAATATTCAGTTCACGGTGGTGACTCGTGAATCGATTTTGATTTTATTTTTGCTAGGTCATCATTAACAAAGGGAAAAATATCAACAACTACGCAAAACGAGCCACAGGCCAAGAAGAAGAAAGTTGATCATGCTCCTCAGAATATGATTGAACTCGATATTATTAGCTCGGACGAAGAACTATGACAAGTCATGGAGGGTTTGAACAAGTTCTACAGCTCAACTACCAGCTAAAAACACAAGCGGGCGTGTTTGGCAGAAAAATGCGAATGACCGTCGAGTCATTTCGAGCCAGATATCGCGACACTAGGTTATAAGTTGAGAGGGTGAAGTCGGGAGTCACCTAATAGTTATTTGTTTCCTTTTTTTAAAAAATATTTTTTGGTTTTTGGTCGAAGCTTTGGTTCTTTATGTTGGGAAATTTGTAGATGAACGTGATATGATGATACATGTACTGAAGAAAATATAATATTTGAGAAAAGTTTAGGGTGTGTTTGATTTGTATTTTTTTATTTTCTAAAAATTCTATATTTTATAGAAAATAGAAAATCTTTATTTATCCAGAAAATATTATCTATTTTTTTAAAAATTAGACATAAATAATACAAACTAAATATCATTTTTAAGAAATACGGGCCCTTAAATTTTTTTGTTACAAAATAAATTTTCAAATTCATTTTTCATCTTAATCCATGTTACTTAGTCTCTTAATAAGAGCATCTGTAATGGTTTGACATGGCATGTATGAGGAGGAAGCTCTTTTTTTTTTTGCAAGGAGTGGCTCCCTATTTAGGAAATCTCTCCTTGCTTTTTTTTTTTTTTAAAAAAATGGAAATAATAAAATATTTAAAAAATATATTATTGAACTTTAAAATTTTTAATTGATTGAAAAGTACGATTTTTTTTTTTGACAGTGCCTGATATGACATTTAGGGCGCTTTTGGAAGAGCTCCCATCCGAATTACCAGCCTTGGTAATTTTATATTTTAAATTTATTATCATTATTATTTTACGTAGCATAGTGATATGAAACTCACATTTTTTTTTTTTTTTTTTGTATTTTTAATTTATCAAGATTCAATTGAATAGCAAGTATTTGCAGCTGTTTGAATCGGCCGGTTGAAGACCTTGAGAGAATCAAAAATCAGCCGATCCAGATTAAACCCAATCAGTTAGCTAACACAGTTTGGATAATCGTCCAGTACTGTTACAGGACCGGAAACTAGATATGAAAAGCTTTTTAAAATTTTCTTTCTTAATAATATTTAATAGTAAGATCAATATTTAAAATTGATTTTTTTAAAGTTATTAGATTTATTAAAGATGAATAATATCATAATGTATTTTTTAATAATTTTAAACCAACTTTAGGAGATCAGTTTCAATATCTTACATTCCATAAAATAACCGATTATATTAATCCCACGTTACGTAAAGAAATATAAATTACAGGATTAATTTACAACCAACCTCAACCGCTAAGTAATTAAAGATAAACAGCCATAAAGTAAATAGTCATGAACGAGTTTCAAGATAAACAGCCATCATTCGAAGGCCCATGGATTCTCCCTTCGGACCTCTTCCTCTTCTTCTGGAGTAAAGTCATCTTTGATGTTGAATGTTTTGCGGATTTCTTCTGGGGTCTTTCCCTTTATCATATCGACCACAGTTTGACAAGTCAAATCCAGAAGCCCTTTTATATTCAGGTAGTTTGCAGCCTGAGAAATACAGAACACGAACACGATTAGCAAAAAAATAAAAAAACCTTGCAAATGGACAATTCAAATTAAGTGTTACTCGGTGACCTACTCAAACGGGAGAGAAAAAAATTCGGCAAAGATTACATAAGAGATCTCAAAGCACTAAACAACCATGTATTTGTTTCTTCACATGGATCGAAATAAGCAATCAAAGCCAGACTTTTTGCATGCTATATGAACAAGAACCAAGGAGGCGAATGTCAACATTCATAGAAGGCAAAAGATTTCATACTGGTTTATTCCATCTCCAAATCCCATCAGGCGGAACTCTAACTGCAATTTTACCTCATTTGTGTTACGAGTGACGCTTGAAAATTGTCTCTCCAAATTGACAAACATTGGATTCTAAGATAATTTTATTCTCATCTTATACATCTGCATTCGTATGTGTGAGTCATATGAAAAAATAATTTCATGTCATTAACCCGAAACTATTCCAAGTTAGTGAAACCAAACAGAACTGAACCAAGCATCCAAACTACCATTTCATCCTTACTTTCATTCTATCACACACCATTCAAGATCTATCCTGCAATACCAAAAGCTCGTACATCACTGTTGATTCATCATCTCCAAGTGAGACCAGAAGCATGCTCTGAACAGTCCCACAACTTGACAAGCATGAATTAGTGGAAGACTAATGAGATGTTGGACATCAATGAATAAAACAGTCGCTAATATAGCTGGCAAATAAACCAATGATGGCATACACCTATCATGTGGTAACGCTCGCCCCCAGCGCTCCGTCAATTCGTCTCTAGGCCAACACGAAGGAGGTAAATCACGGATGACTACTAGCCATTAGTGCAAATGGCCAAGACATGGGGGAGGTTATGCTCGGTCACGCCGAGTTCCGACCCCAAAACCTCATGTGATAACTTTCCATGTCTTAACCATCGCACCGTCCCGAGGGGACTGACATACACCTATCATGCATCATCCAAAGAGGTCCATATTGATAAAAATGGTAAATTCACCTGAATACTTTTTGGCGGAAACGCTTCACATTTCCTGTTCTTCCATTAATTAGAGCAGGAGACGGATAAAATAATTGGTAGCCATTCTATCTTTGCATTGAGTGTGAATATACTTAACTTTAGTACTCCTTTTCTACAAGGGGGATGTGGCATTTTACTATGATTGATTCTCACAAGTTACAATTTCCATTGATTCCCCATCAAATGCATTATGTTTGAAGTTTTAAAATGGTCTGTGCAAGAGGTTGCAAACCATCCACTGCAAAATGTGCATGTCACATGTGAGCATACATGCTCAGACATATGCTGAAAAACTATTAAAATTTATCTATATTTAAGAAGAATACTTTATATATATATATATATATATATATATATACTTGCATTCCTTATCTAGAGGCTCAATTTTTTCTTCTCTAAATTCATTTTCAAGATTACATATTCATAAAGCCATAACTCCTTATTGGGATGAAGATTAAAGTTCAAAGAATGCCCCTACAGCAATGTATATAGAAGGTAGGAAAGTGCAAGTAATAAATCTGCACAAAATATCATATTTACTTACAGTTTCACAATAGTGGTCTCATTCTCATATAAATCTTAAGCTACGGATCTATGTTGGTCCCTTGGTCCCTTTCTAGTGTTGGTGATGTAATATCCCTTAGGTCAAGGTTGACCAAGTTGACTAGGCTTGAGTTGGCTCAAGCCTGAGTCTTGATGTTTGGGTTTCGATGTTTGACAATACATGAAGATTGTGGATGCAATTGTCCGATTGGAGAGATTATTTATACAATTCTTTTCTGGTCAAGGTTGATCAGTTATATGTGAAGAATAGTCAAGTAGGTCAAAGGGTCGACCGGATACAGACTGGGAAAGTCTTAACTGGAGGTTAGGCAGTTGAAAGTTCTGGTGAGTGACGTCAGACAATTAGGAAATCCTAGTGAGTAAAACCAAGTGAAAATCCTAGTGAGTGAAGCTAGGTGAAAGTCTAGGTGAGTGAAGCCGGGCAGTGAGAAAATCCTGGTGAGTGAAGCCAGGTGAAAACCCTAGTGAGTGAAGTTAGGTGAAAGTCCTGGTGAGTGAAGTCAGACAGATGGGAAGTCCTAGGGAGTGAAGCTAGGCAGATGGAAAGTCTTAATGAGTGAAGCCAGGCACGAGGAAATCCAGATGGGTCAAGGGTGACCGAACATCTGGTGGAAGTCCAAGTAGGTCAAAGGATTAACCGAATACTTGGCATGAAAAAATCCAGATGGGTCAAGGGTGACCGGACATCTGGTGGAAATCCAAGTAGGTCAAAAGATTAATCGGATACTTGACACGAGGAAATCTAGATGGGTCAAGGGTGACCGAACATTTGATGGAAGTCCAAGTGGGTCAAGGTTGACCGGACACTTGGCACGAGGAGAAAAATCCAAGTGGGTCAAAGGGAGTGACCGGACACTTGGTGAAGAAGACCTAGCAGGTCAAGGTTGACCGGATGCTAGGCATGAGATTCCAACAGGTCACGGTTGAACGGATGTTGGATTTGTGAACCTTGGACTTGATTTAGGCAAGTCAAAGGTGAGTGAATCGATCAACCGATCGATTGAACCGTAGTCCAATCGATCAGTTGATCGATTGGATGTGTGCCGCGAAGAAGGTTTGGCCCAATCGATCGGTCGATCGATTGGGAGCAATTGTCGTGAGCATAGAACCTTTACCAATCGATCAGCCGATCGATTGGGCATCTCTAATCGATTGACCGATCGATTGGAGACTGGATTTCTCGCACGCAAACGTGAGAAAGGCTGGATCGATTAGTCAATCGATTCAGCCATTTCCAGAGAGCACAGAGACATTCTGAATCGATCGACCAATTGATTCAAAGCCTCCCCAATCGATTGAGAGTCATTCAATCGATTGGAATTCGATCGCTGCGCAGGTTTAAAGCTGTTGCGAGCGATTTCTTCGACACGGTTTCGAGCGCTTCTTCCCCGATCTTCACGATCTGTTCTCCACTGAGCTCACCGACACACACCAGATCTTGGAGGCTTAGAGAGAAGTGTTTTTGCACTTCCAAGCAGGTCAAGAGGTGTATTCAAGCAAGAAGAAAAGCAAGCTAGAGTTTCTGCCGTGTAAATGTTAACTTGTATATTGTTCTTCTTGTTTATCTTTGTGTGTGAGCTTATACAGGGCTTCTCCGCCTTCGGTAGTTACCGTAAAGGAGTGTTTTCATAGTGGATGAGTGAGTGAGGGTCGGATCCTTGGATTAGTCACCTCTTCTTGAGGTGGATACCAAGTAAATCCCTTGTGTTAGCGTTGTAAGTTTGTTTCTTATTCATTCCGCTGCACATCATCACCAAGAAGCAAGTAACGAGACGCGCGACGAGCTATTCACCCCCTCTAGCACCAAAACAACCCTAACAAGTGGTATCAGAGCGATGTCGCTTTTTACAGGAACCATCACCGGAAGGGGCAAAAAGGCTAAAGGGTGAAGAAGTTGGAGCAAAATTCATCAAGTCAAAGAATTCAAAAAGCTCAACTTCAAGATGGAATTCCGAGATGGACTCAGATTCGACACAAGGGTGCCTCCACCATTCACAATGACGAGCATCGACTCTTGGAAATCAAGAATCGAAAATTTCTTTATGATGAAGATAGAGCAATAGTTTACTCTAATGGAAGGCTTTGAAGCTCTAACAAACTCAAAAGGCAAAATTCTCAAGAAGAATAAATGGAGTTAAGAGCAAATTCAAAGGAGCGAGGCAAATGACAAGGTGACCAAGCAATTAGTCAATTTATTGCCCAACAATATTTTGGCTTAAATTGGAGAATTTAAAGATGCCAAAGAGCTATGGAGCAAATTGACCAAGCTTCATGAAGAACCCTCCACTGTACCAAATCAAGACAAATCTAAATATGGCAACTCATTGGAACAAGGCCAAGAAAAAGATGTCTCCGACGTTGAGAGGTGCTCAACATTGGAAGAAGAGGAAAGTCCATCCTCAAGTGGGCACGAAAATAAAGGCAAAGGAGTATACTCCTTATTTCATGTACATGAGGATTTGGAAGTTGAGAGATCCTCAACATCCGAGGATGAAGAGGAAGAAGTCTCCACCTCTAGGATTGAGGGGGAGCATGGACCATCATTGTTGGATCAAGAAGAAGCTTCCACATCCGGATCAAAAGAATCAAGTGCCTCCTCTACATGTGAAGGTATAAAGGTTTCAATTATTAATAATAAAAATCATATTATATGTTTTAAGTGTAGAGAAACAGGGCACTATAAGAGCAAGTGCCCAAAATCGACCAAGAAAAAGAATCAACCGGCACTAAAGGGCAAGGAAGCCCAAGGCGACCGCCCCCACAACAAAGAAGAGCAAGGAGCACATTGTGTGCTTCTTGTGTAATCAAAAAGGACATTATCGGAGCCAATGTCCAAAGGGGAAGAGGTCGGTCAAGCCTAAGGGAGAAAACACAAGTCAAGGGAGAACTTCCAAGGTAAAACCCAAGGTATCATTTATTGAGCCTACCCCATTAAATCATGGTAAAAAGCATGCTAGTTATAACATATATCATTTTAATGCTATCTACCATAAACATAGGAGGCATGATAGAATTAATAAAAATCATGTGGCTCTTCATGCTAATACTACTACACCTAGGGTTAGGAAGATAGATAAAAATTTAGGCAATAACTCTAAGGATTTTAGTTATAGGTCTAAAAATAAAAATGTTCAAGGACAAAATGAAAAACCAAAATTTAGGGATTTATGGAAAGAAAATCAAGTCTTGAGGTCAAGGCTTGATAAAATGGAAAAGACCCTAAAAAGGATGGAAAATATCCTAAAAGGGCAAAATGAACATAACCTAGGTCTAGGAGTGCAAAAGTCATCCAATAATCATAGAGGTTTGGGATACAAACCTAAGGCTAAGAAGGATGTAACTTCTTACCATAGGGTTCCATATAGCTATAGAACCAACTCTAAGTCTAGGTATCAAGTCAAGGATACAAGGGAAGTTATCCTAGGAGTATCTTTGCAACTACAAATGTGACTAAGACTTCTAATTAGTCTAAGAAAGTCACTAAAAAGGTCACAAGGGAAGCAATCCCTAGAGTTGACCTAGAGGAGATGACCAAGGCGTCTAAGAAACCTAGGAAGGTCATTAGGAAGGTAACTAGGGAGGTTATCCCTAGTGAGTATCTAGAGCATCCAAGGAACACCAATAGGTTTTGGATTCCTAGGAACATTTTCTCTACTCCTTAGATGGGTGAAAGAGTGTCAACTCTAATTGGAAGAGTAGTTAACCCAACCTTGATGAAGTTGACACTCGGAGAGTATTTTCAAGGTTATTGTTAACCTTTGAAAATGAAGTACATTATCATTTACTCTGTAAGAGTAAAATATGCCAAAACTTAAGGAATTGGAATTCAATTTAAATTGGCATAATTGGGAAAAGCATAAGAAATACTAAGTTGGGACTTGGGTATTTTTCTTAGGAAGTTAAGGGCCAATCTAAGCCTTAATTTAAAATAAGTACTCTTTGGAAAAATAAAATGTGCCAAAAATTTAAGAAATATACTTAACTTTAAATTGGCACAATTAATCAAGAGGTAAAAAAAAATGCCAAGTTGGGTTTGACATTTTCTTGAAGAAAAAGGTGAACAATCTAGGATTTAAATTTTAAGTTAGCTAAGGATTAAGGATACTTAGATAGATAATCTAGGTACTTTATTTAAGCTAAATTACCATGCTTTATTTGCCCATCATATGCTATGACATCATATTTTACATTCATGCTTTATTATGAAAAATACAAAAATACCATGTCATGTCATACATACATCATGTAGTTATAGCAAATTTTCTTTTGAAAATTATTCATTTTGATGTATGCCATAATTCATCATGCATTATTTTTAATTCCTTGCAATTAAGAACAAATGACATTTACTAACAAGTGACATCCTAGATGGATGTTCATAAATTAAAATGCCTAGATAGATATGCATGATGCCTAGTTTAGGGTAAAATCAAACTTTACATCTCACAAAGGACTATAAGGTGACTTGTATGTGTTTTAGTACACATTAAATACAAGTGAGATGTTAGGATGATGAACAAAACTCAGATGTTGATTTAGTGCATTCTTTTTGAGTTTTAGGTTCATTAAAACACATAGTTATGTGTTTTTCAATCATTGGGAAAGCTAATGTACAAGTCATGTGCATCGAGCCCAAAGAACATGGTTGGAAATTGATTTTAAATATACTTTGGAAAACATTGGTGAAGACTATATTTTGATAGTAATCATCATTCAAAAATTAGATACAAAATAGAAGAAAACATTAAAATTTTTACAAGTTTTCAAGTTTATGTCAATCCTTGAAAATAGAAGGTATTTTCATAGAAAACTATTTTTCTCATGATAGTATATACTCTAAGTAATTTCTACACGAGTTTTCATGATTTTTAGAATTTTGTAGAATTTTTAGGGCATTTCTGAAATTCGGCTGAAATTGAATTTCAGAATTTCAGAAACCCAATCGATTAGCCGATCGATTGGGAAGCCTCAATCGATCAGCCGATCGATTGAGCTACGTTTCTTCGCGAGCAGAGACTCGCTAGATCGATCAGTCGATCAATTCAATGTGCCTGGATCGATCAGTGGATTGATTCAGAGGCAATTTCCACGAACCGAAGCTTGGGGAATCGATAAGGCGATCGATTGAAATGGTTTCAATCGATTGAGAATGCTGATTTTGGTTGGGAAAGCCTGATTTCAGCATTTTAAACCATTTTTAGTCTAGGTAATCATTCATAATCCCTTGATACACATTTATATCCATTTAGAGGAAGTTGTCATGATGAAAACACGGATGAATTGGTTAAGGGCAACTAAGTAGAAGTTTAAGTTGAGATTTGATTTCAATATTGAATTTTTGACCCTCAAAACTTCTAAATTTGGATTTCCTAAAGGTTTAGGGATTTCAAATTATTGTTGGTGTAATGACAGAAATTTGGAGTATGTCTTTAGGGGAGTCACTCTTTAAGGACATGAAATTATTTTTTTTCTTACACCTTGGAAGGTGGTTAACCTTCCTTAGCGTAAATGCTCATGGTTGAGCATTTAAACACAATGACGAGTGTATATCTCCATTGTCTAGTTGTGTATGCTCAAAGGTGAGTATTGGATACAATGAAGGGTATGAGACCTTCATTGTGGTGTTGTGACCAACATGTGCGATTGCGAACAACGTTGGATAACTCTTTAGGGGGAGAGTTTTTGATGTGTGTTAATAGGGGAGAATGTAGGGTTTAAGTTAGGCCTTTGCCCCTCTAGGAAAGTTAGGGGGAGAATACAGGGTCGGTACTGTAGGATCGAAAAAAATTTAGATATCTCCACAATAGTATGATATTGTCCACTTTGGGCCTAAGCCCTCATGGCTTTGCTCTTGGGCTCTGCCCAAAAGACCTCATACCAATAGAGATATCTTTCTTTTTATAAACCCATGATCTTTCCCATGTGTTTTCAATGTGGAACTATGTTTGCAACCTTGCAACCCCAACAATCCCCCCTCAAACAAAGAATCACAGACTTCCCACGTCCGATCCTCGACCCACCAGGTCTTCCTGCCTTTCGGTCCACCTGACCTACTAGGACTTCCTTACCTAGCTGCAACTAGGACTTCCTGCCTGGTGTCTAGTCCTCTTGATCCGAACATAGGAGCCCCCACTTTCTTTGTTCGAGGTCAATATTGTACCCACATGGCTCAATCAGACCATAGCTCTTGTGCACAGTCGGCGGTTAAACCTTCTAGCAATCCGGACTATGATACCAATTGTAGGATCGAAAAGAATTTAGATATCTCCACAATAGCATGATATTGTCCACTTTGGGCCTAAAAGTCCTTATGACTTTGCTCTTGGGCTCTCCCAAAATGCCTCATACCAATGGAGATATCTTTCTCTTTATAAACCCATGATCTTTCCCATATGTTTTCAATGTGGGACTATGTTTGCAACCTTGCAACCCCAACAGGTAATATGCCTTAGCCTAACTTAAAGGTATTGTCAAACATCAAAAATGGAGAGATTGTTGGTGCAATATCCCCTAGGTCAAGGTTGACCAGGTTGATTAGGCTTGAGTTGGCTCAAGCCTGAGTCTTGATGTTTAGGTTTCGATGTTTGACAATACATGGAGATTATGGATGCAATCGTCTAATTGGAGAGATTGTTGATACAATTCTCTTCTGGTCAAGGTTGATCAGTTAGATGCGAAGAATAATCAAGTAGGTCAAAGGGTTGACAGGATACTTGACTGGAAAGTCTTAACTGGAGGTTAGGCAGTTGAAAGTTCTGGTGAGTGCGTCAGACAGTTAGGAAATCCTAGTGAGTAAAGCCAGGTGAAAATCCTAGTGAGTCAAGCTAGGTGAAAGTCTAGGTGAGTGAAGCCGGGCAGTGAGAAAATCCTGGTGAGTGAAGCTAGGTGAAAACCCTAGTGAGTGAAGCTAAGTGAAAGTCCTGGTGAGTAAAGCCAGACAGATGGGAAGTCCTAGTGAGTGAAGCTAGGCAGATAGAAAGTCCTGCTGAGTGAAGCCAGGCACGAGGAAATCCAGATGGGTCAAGGGTGACCGGATATCTAGTGGAAGTCCAAGTAGATCAAAGGATTGACTGGATACTTGGCATGAGAAAATTCAAATGGATCAAGGGTGACCGGACATCTAGTGGAAGTCCAAGTAGGTCAAAAGATTGACCGGATACTTGACACAAGGAAATCCAGATGGGTCAAGTGTGACCGAACATTTGATGGAAGTCCAAGTGGATCAAGGTTGAACGGACACTTGGCACGAGGAGAAAAGTTCAAGTAGGTCAAAGGGAGTGACCGGACACTTGGTGAAGGAGACCTAGCAGGTCAAGGTTGACCGGATGCTAGGCATAAGGTTCCAACAAGTCACGGTTGAACGGATGTTGGGTTTGAGAACCTTGGACTTGATTTAGGCAAGTCAAAGGTGGGTCAATCTGTAATACCCTGGTTCTGAGATTCTGGTCAAGTATGACTTAAAAGGTTAAATGGTACTATCCATATCATCAAGGTGCACCTTCCTTTTCGAAAGCCCAAACTTAAGAACTCCAAAGTTAAGCGTGCTTGGCTTGGAGAAATCTGAGGATGAGTGACCTCCTGGGAAGTTTTTCATGATGCGTGTGAGTGAGGACAAAGCACGCTGAAAGGAACTCTGGTGGTTTGTGGAGCTAGTCGTCAACCCGATGGACAATTTTGATGGTGTTCCCGGTTCGGTCTGAGTGGGGCCCGCCCGGGCCGAGACGTTACAGATGGTATCAGAGCGACCGTGAATGCGCCTGTGGCAGGAGCACCCAGGGCACCACCTAGCGAGGGAGATTCTGAGATTTGTTTGTGGTGTGATTCGCGGTTACACAACGAGGATGTTATGTTTTTAAGTGGGGGTGATTGTAATACCCCGGTTCTGAGATTTTGGTTAAGTATGGCTTAAAAGGTTAGATGGTACTATCCATATCACCAAGATGCACCTTTCTTTTTGGAAGCCCAAACTTAAGAACTTCAAAGTTAAGCATGCTTGTCTTGGAGAATTCTGAGGATGGGTGACCTCCTGGGAAGTTTTCCAGGGTGCGTGCGAGTGAGGACAAAGCACGCTGAAAAGACCTCCGGTGGCCTATAGAGCTAGTCGTCAACCCGATGGGCAATTTGGTAGCGTTCCCAGTTCGGTCCGGGTGGGGCCCGCTCGGGTCGAGGCGTTACACAATCGATCAGTTGATCAATTGGATGTGTGTCGCGAAGAAGGTTTGGCCCAATCAATCGGTCGATCGATTGTGAGCAATTGTCGTGAGCACAGAACCTTTCCCAATCGATCATCCGATCGATTGGAAACTGGATTTCTCGCACGCAGACGTGAGAAAGGCTGGATCGACTGGTCGATCGATTCAGTTATTTCCAAAGAGCACAGAGGCACTCTGAATCGATCGTTCTATGCTCTGAATCGATCGATCAATCGATTCAAAGCCTCCTCGATCGATCGATCGATTCAAAGCCTCCCCAATCGATTGAGAGTCATTCAATCGATTGGGATCTGACCGTTACGCAGGTTTAAAGTTGTTGCGAGCGATTTCTTCAACACGACTTCTAGCGCTTCTTCCCCGATCTTCACAATCTGTTCTCCATTGAACTCACAAACACACACCAGATCTTGGAGGCTTAGAGAGAAGTGTTGTTGCACTTCCAAGCAAGTCAAGAGGTGTATTCAAGCAAGAAGAAAAGCAAGCTAGGGTTTCTGCCGTATAAATCTTGTAAGATTTGATATTGTGTTAGCTTGTATTTTGTTCTTCTTGTTTATCTTTGTGGGTGAGCTTGTACAAGGCTTCTCCGCCTTCAGTAGTTACCGTAAAGGAATATTTTCATAGTGGATGAGTGAGTGAGGGTCGGATCCTTGGATTAGTCACCTCTTTTTGATGTGGATACTAAGTAAATCTCTTGTGTTAGCGTTGTAAATTTGCTTCTTGTTCATTCCGCTGCACATCATCACCAAGAAGCAAGTAACGAGACGCGCGACGAGCTATTCACCGCCCCCCCCCTTCTAGCACCAAAACGACCCTAACATCTCGATCTTTATAAGCTTTATTAAAACACTTGCTTAAACAGAATTAAGAAGCTAATTAAAAATAAAAAGAGGCGTCGAGGTTTACTTGGTTTGCAATCAAAAAATTACTAATCCAAGACGTTGAAAGCTCATTAAAGTCTCCTTCGGGCGAAAAAACCTCTTACAGTAGTTGAAGCACAGAATTACAAAGCTAAATAGGAAAATAATTGATTATAAGTGTTCTGTTTAGCTTCTGGGATCAGGGTTGTATTTATAGCCCTGATCGGGACGCCTGTAAGTGAATAAAATTTTATCCAGGTCGCAACGGATTGCGACACATTAAGTTTCGATAAACTTTCTGGTCTGAGCGCTCAAAAGGATTTCAGGCGCCTGGACAATGTTGATATGACCCTCGCTGGGCGAGGCACCTCGGGGGCGCTTAGGTGATTCGGGCACCCGGATTATCCGAGCGCCTGGACTTAGTCTAGGCGCTTAGACCGAAGTCAACTTCTCTGTTGACTTTTTGGTCCGGGCTCTCGCTCCGGCTCCGCTCACTTGGGTGATTTCAGTCATCCGGAATAGGGCTCACCCGAACCTATTTTATGACCTTCTCGAGTAACCTTCTGCTCTGGCTTCTCGTCCCTCGGAACCGCCACGCGTTTCCTTCTTGTCCGCTAGCGTACTCTTCTACAACGCCTCGTCCTTCGGACGCACCGAGCCTGTGGACTCTCTTCCATGCTGTCTTTCTCGCTAACTGCGTTTTTTCCTTTACTTCTTGTGCTTTTAAGTTCCTGCACACTTAGACACAAGGATTAAACCGCAACATGACCTAACTTGACTTGGTTGATCATATCAAAACTACCACAGGATACTTACAATCCCAACTAAAAAATGTCAAGTTTTTCAAAATAACTCTATGGTACTAACAGATAAAAGTTCAAATTCAATACAATAAATATTTGGCATAAAGTAATATATTATAAGAGCTAGAATTCTAACATGGTGCCAAGACTTACGAGCCAAGGGTAAATCATAGGTAGACAATTTCTATGGGGCATGGGCCTCTCAAAAGATAACAGAGGCATGCAAAGGTTTTCTAAGGCCAGATGGAGATTGGCCCTCGATGCAATGGCAAAAGGAAACTTGATTATAAGACGTCGAGCAAGGACAAAAGTCGGCCTTAGTGATCCGAAAGTACCGAGTGGAAGGGCCATTGCTCAACGGATAAAAGTTATTCTAGGGATAACAGACTGATCTTCCCCAAGAGTTCACATCAACTAGAAGATTTGACACCTCGATATCGGCTCTTCGCCACATGGGGCTGATGGTGAACCACAAGCCGTACTATAGCAACTACATAATTGTAGCTATCAAAAAAGCATTTCAAGTGCATTGTAGACAAAACTTGCACGCCGTCCTTAAGAAATAATTCTAATCCCTCAAGAACTATTAAACTTCATAAGGAGTCAAAATGAAAAAGCAAAAAAGAAAGTAGATATATAAGGTCATTGCTTTCACTTCTCCATAACCTATCTGATGCAGTCATTCTCATTCATCAAATTAACTGTTTCTAACGAAATCTATTAATTTAGATGCTATATTAAACATAAACAGCATATAACCAAGATAAATTCCCTACATCATTACTGCATGAGACGTATTTAACAATTAGTAGATCCTTTCTCTCATGGCTAATCAAGATATTATGTAGTTTTGTATCACATATGATCCATTTATCTGATAATTAATGGGCTTCAAACAACTATTTCCATCAAAGGACTGCGTATTAAACTAATCCTTTGTGTATAGTCTCTTCCGGCCTGCAGACAACAGAAATCAAGATAATAAGCATATGCAAACCTAAATAACAGAGATACATCTCCGAGTCATCAATCAAATCTGTAAGTCTATAAGTAATACTTATCCATCAATGAATGCAAGCAGACATGAATGGAAGCAAAAGAAGCAACGAGAGAGAAAGCCTTCAGCTATCTCACCAGTATGAGATCGAATAGGGTCGCCTGATCGACCTTGACAAACTCGGCATCCCATGACTTGAGTTCTTCGTCAGCGAGCCGGGAATCATCATCAGATGAGTTCGAGGCAGTGGTGGCGTCGTCGTCGACGTGCTTCTCGCAATACTCGATGACTTGGAGAAGGATATCGGAGGTGACATTTGGAAGAGGGATGGCGCTGTCGGCGCAGTCGTCCTCGATCAAGTACTTGATGGTCTGCGATTTCATGGCAACCACCTCGTCGACCACGAATAGCTCACCGTCGGAGCTCCTCAGAGTAACAACCTTTTTGAAGCGGATTTCTTCGAGGGTCATTCCCTTCATCTTATCGGCCACAGTTTGGTAAGTCAAATCCAGAAGCCCTTTTATATACAGGTAATCTGCAGCCTGAGAAATACAGAACACGATTAATAAAGGAACAAACAGAGAGCAAATAGACAATTCAAATTGGCTGTTACTCGGTGAGATTTGGGAGAAAAAAATTCAGCAAAGGTTATATAGGGGATCTTAAAACACTAAACAGTCATGTATTTGTTTCTTCACATGGATCGAAATAAACAATCAAAGCCAGAGTTTTTGCATGCTATATGAACCAAGGAGAAGAAAGCCAAAATTCATAGAAGGCAAAAGATCCCATACTGGTTTATTCCATCTGCACATCCCATCTGGCGGAACTCTTACAGCAATTTTACCTCATTTGTCTTACAAGTAATGCTTGGAAATTGTCTCTCCAATTGACAAACATTGGATTCTAAAATAATTTTATTCTCATATTATACATCTACATTTTGTGTGTGACAAATACGAGAATCAAGATGGGATCATTCGTATGTGTGAATCCAAACTACCATTTCATCAATACTTCCATTCTATTACACGCCATTTGAGATCCATCTTGTAATACCAAAAGCTCCTACATCACTGTCGATTCATCATCTCCAAGTGAGACCAGATGCATGCTATGAACAGTCCCACAACTGGGCAAGCATGAATTAATGGAGCAGAAGAAGACTAATAAGATGTTGGACATCAATGAAAAACCTGTAGTAAAGCAATTATGACATACACTATCATACAACATCCAAAGAGGTCCATATTGATAAAAATGGTAAATTCACCTGAATTTTTTTGGCCATATCCTTTTCTTCCATTAAGGAGACGGATAAAATAATTGGTAGCCATTCTATCTTTGCATTGAATGTGAATATACTTAACTTTACTACTGCTTTTCTACAGGGAGATGTGGCATTTTACTATGTTTGATTCTCATTAGTAAGCTAATCAGGCAGTCATAATTATTGCTTATTATTCACAAACAATTGTTTGACACTTATTCTTATCCAGAGGCTCTTTTTTTTTCTAGATTGATTTGCAAGATTACATATTCATAAAGCCATAACTGTTCATTGGGATGAAGATTAAAGTTCAAAGAATGTCAATATAGGAATGTGTTAAATATAGAAGGTAGGAAAGTGCAAGTTATAAATCTGCTTAATACACATAAAATATCATATTTGATTACAGTTTCACAATAGTAGTCTCATTCTCATATAAATCTTAAACTATGAGTGCCAACTAAAAAATGTCAAGTATTTCAAAATCACTCCATGGCACTAATAGATAAGAAGTTCAAATTCAGTACAACAAATATTTGGCCTAAAGTAACAAATGGTGAACCAGTAGCCGTACTGTATCGACTACATGATTTTAGCTATCAAAAAGTGTTTCAGGTGCTCATGCTATATGCATTGTACACAAAAGTTGAATGGAATCCTTAAGAAAGAATTCTAATCCCACAAGAGCTATTAAACATCATAAGGAGTCAAAGTAAAAAAAGTAAATATATAAGGCCATTGCTTTTGTTTCTCCATAACCTATCTGATGCAGTCTTTCTCATTCATCAAATTAACTGTTTTTAACCAAATCTATTTTATTTAGATGCTATATTAAACATAAACAGCATATAACCAAGATAAATTTCCTGCATCATCACTGCAAAACATGCATGAAATGTATCAAAAAGATTAGTAGATCTTTTCTCTCATGGCTAATCAAGATATTATGTAGCCATGTATCATATATGATTAGCCGGCATGAAAATGAAGATAAATTCTAGTTAAAATGACTCGCTAGGTGTTTGACCTCCCAATGCAAAGAGCGTTGCGTCAGTACAAATGTCTCTTTGATTTACCCCCTTCAAGAGTGTGTGGGTCTGTTCTATAGGGGATGCTAAGGTGGTGATTTTACTTTTTTACTACTAAGAAGGCCGTTAAGATAACGGATTTTTTTATTTATCTTATAATTAATGCGCTTGCTGATCTCACCTAGATAAGGTAAGCCTGTAAGGTTGGGTTGATGTTGTATAATTAATGCGCTTCAAACAACTATTTCCATCAAAGGACTGTGTATTAAAATAATCCTTTGCAAATTAAATAGTCTCTTCCCACAGACAACAGAAATCAAGATAGTAAGTATATGCAAACCTAAATAATAGAGATACATCTCCGTGTTCATCAATCAAATCTGTTAGTCTACAAGCAACACGTATCCATCAATGAATGCAAGAAGAAGAAGCAAAGGAGAGGGAAAAGCTTCAGCTATCTCACCAGACAGAGTTGGAATAGGGTCGCCTTATTGACCTTGACAAACTTGGCATCCCAGGATTTGAGTTCTTCGTCAGCTAGCCGTGAGTCGCCATCAGATGACGCGTCGACGTGCTTCTTGCAATACTCGATGACTGCCGGGAGGATCTTGGAGGTGACGTTTGGAAGAGGGATGGTGTTGTCGGGGCAGTCCTCGATCACGTGCTTGATGATTGGCGATACCATGGCGACCGCCTCGTCTACCTCGAAAACCTCACCGTCGGAGCTCCTCAGCGTGATCGTCTTCGCCATGGGACAGCGAGATGGCACCGATCCGTAAGTGGGGAAGAAGTAGGAAATGTAACCTACACGATGGAAAGGAGATCGAGGGATTAGAATTTATCGAGGAAAAAACATCCCATAGGAAATGAAAAGGAAGGGAAAGAGAAAAGAAGCATATTCGTACGGAAGGAGAAGCAAAGACACACGCGGCCTAACGCGATCCAGGATGCGTATGCAAGAAGTTTTTCATGCAAATTTCTTCCCCCGCGCGCGCGCGGCCTCCCCATTCAAATGATCTTTCTATCTTTTTTTTTTTTTTTTAATTTTTAATTTTTAATTTTATTTTATTTATGTTTTAAATTAATTTTATTTATTATTTTTTCATTAATATTTATATATTTTTTAATTTTATTTAATTTTTATTTAGTTTTATTTTTTTAATTAATTTTGTTTATTATTTTTACATTAATACTTATATATATATTTTTAATTTTATTTAGTTTTTTAAATTAATTTAGTTTATTATTTTTTCATTAATACTTATATATTTTTAAATTTTATTTAATTTTTATTTAGTTTTATTTTTTTTAAATTAATTTTGTTTACTATTTTTTCATTAATACTTATATATTATTTAATTTTATTTTTAATTAATTTTGTTTATTATTTTTTAATTTTATTAAAATTTTATTTAGTTTTATTTTTAATCAATTTTGTTTATTATTTTTTTATCAAATTTTTTAATTTTTTTATTTTATATAATTTTTAATATATGTCAGAATCTCTCTCTTACTTTAAATTACCTTCCTAATTCGACACTTAAATTACCCTCATCCAACTCTTGACGCATGTCAAAACCTTCTATCCATTTAAATTATCCTTCCCTCCAACTCTTGACACATAACACATGTTAGAATCTCTCATCATCTTTAAATTACTCATTCTCCAACCATTGACACCTTTCAAAACACCCCTCCCTTTAAATTACCTCTTTTCAACGCTTAGCATATGTCAGAACCTCCTCTCCCTTTAAATTACTCCCTTCCAACCCTTGACATATGTCAAAATCTCTCATCACTTTAAATTATCTCCCTTCCAACCCTTGACACATGTCAAAATCTCTCATCCCTTTAAATTACCCCACTTCCAATTCTTGACACATGTTAGAACTCCTCACTCTCTTTAAATTACTCATCCTTCAATCCTTGATACATGTCAAAACACCCCTCTCCCTTTAAATTACCCCCTCCAACCCTTGACACATGTCAGAATCTCCCCTCTCCCTTTAAATTACCCCCTCCAACCCTTGACACATGTCAGAATCTCCTCTCCCCTTAAATTACCCATCCTTCAACTTTTGACACATGTCAGAACCTCCCCTGCCCTTAAATTACTCATCCTTCAACTCTTGACACATGTCAAAACTTCTCCCTTTAAACCCTCCTCTCACACTTCATTTTTAGTCACACCTCCCTCCACTGCTATCTCCCTCCCAGCCTCTCCTGCTCTCTTCCTGAAACATAGTTATCTTCTTAGACATTACTTTTCATAATTCATAGAAGGAAACTATGGATGACTATTTGGGTTTATTTTCAGATAGTTGGTCAATTGAGAATGATCTCCCTAGTGGAGAGACTATCTCCAACAACAATCATGATTATACATTTGAATTTACCACAGATCAGGTCAATTATTATCATTATTTTATGCATATTCGTTATTTATTTTATAAGTAGAGAAATTATATTAAGATTGGATAATGTCATACTTATACGTCTTTATTATATTTTTTTATATAGATATTTAAAAGTAGAGAAGATATGATAAATTGGGTAAAGATAGTTAGTCTGAAGAATGGTATTATAGTGGTTATTAAAAATTCTGCTAATTTAAAAGATGGTAAGCTATCAAAGTGACATCTTATGTGTGAAAGAGGTGGAAAGTACAAACCGTCACGATATCTAGTTGATGAACAATCCTTAAAATGAAATATTGGGACTAAAAAATATGAATATTCATTTGAGCTGCGAGGTATACCAATACATCCAGATGGTGTGATGTAGGGTTTAAGGGTTGTCTGTGGTTTTCATAATCATCAATTAGCAGAATATATTGATGGTCATGAGTACCCAAGTAGATTAAAACCAATAGAGAAAGAATTTGTGCTTGACATGACCAACAATACCACACCTCATGAAATTCTTAGTATTTTGAAGGATAGATACCCATCAAACAGTATGGGGATTGATATGGATATGTGGCAAAGGGGTAACTATGTGGAGATAGGAGGGCATTTTGGTCTTTTGAGAGGCTAGGGCTTTAAGGAGACATTGTAGCACGCATGGAAGGAAGGAGGTGGGCTCGTGAGGGGGGTTCCGCCGCCAGGGGGCTAGCAGGCCTCACCTCGCCGACACCGATTTCTCCTTTCCTCTCCTCAACTCTCCCCCTCCTCTCACCGGTAGGCGCCGTCGGTTGCCACTTCGCCCTTCTCTTCGCCGCATGTCGCCTCCGCCGCAAAGGGGGAGGTTGTCTTCTTCCTTTCCACAGCCGCCGTCGACGAGGATGCCAGTCGCCGGCTGCTCCTTCCATTTCTTCCAGCAGGACGTTCTACTTCTCCTCCGCTGCCAACTCCTTGCTCTCTCATGTCGTCGCCATCACCTCCTTCTTCCCCGTCTCCGGCGTCATCGACGTCAACACCAACAGAGGTCTTCTCCGCCACCTCACGCACAGAAGGCTGTCACCGTTGGCTTCATTGCTCGCTGGACCACCCATGCCGCACTCACGAGTCCTCAAGCGAGCACGACGACCTCTCCTCTTCCTTTTGTTCTCCCTCTCTTTCACGCTCTCCTCGCCGGAGCCGACCCAGCGCTGCCCTCCCTCTGCTCCTTCTCCTCTCCTTCGCCGGAGCTGCGCGCTCCTCGCCGGAGCCGACTCAGTGTTGCCTTTCCTCCGTTGTCCTCTCCTGCGTCTTCGCGCGGCGACCATCGACTCTGAGCAACGGCAGTGGGCTCGGGTCACCGCCGTCATCCATTTCCCATAGCACACCATCAGCAGCCGTCGGTCGATCCACGACGTCGCTGGCAGCCCAGCTATTGTCATGCTCCGATCCGTGCTGCCGTACAGTTCCGACGTCCAGCCGACATCTGATCCACGCCATTGTGCGCTTTCGGCATTGATCTGGTTTTCGAGCCATCATCGTATTTCGTTCATCGTGCAGTCGTTATATTTCAAATTGTATGTTTATGTTGTATTCGAGCATGTGTGCTGATGTTGTGCCTCGGCCTGCGTGCCGGTCTGATATCCCGACCTGCGTGCCGATCCCGTTTCCCGGCCTACGTGCTGATCTCGTTTCCCGGCCTGTGTGCCAATGTTAGCTCCCGACCTGTGTGCCGCTATTATCTCCCGACCTGCAGCTCGTCTTCCTACTTCATGCCGCGTTCGGTTCCATATCGTCAGATCCAGCTCTCTATCCCGATCAGAGTCATCTGCTCTTCCGGGTCGCGACAACTCGAGCCGCGTCCCATCCGAGGGCGCCCCCTGGGCTAGGGTACGTTCTCCGTTCATACTCTTTATACGCATTTCATTATTTTATGGCTTAGTCTTGTACTCATATATTCGTTGGATCTGCCTCGAGCATCGGGGTACCGGGGGATGGGTCTGTTGGAGTGTATACTGAAAGCCTAAGCTTTGTAAACATTTATTATGAATAAAGAATCACATTTGGTCTAATTGTCTACATTTGTTTGTAGTTGTTCATTTAATTTATATTGTAGATAACATAGTATGTGGTGTCACATACAGAAGATGATGTTATCAGTACCTTATAAATTATAAACAGTAGCTCACGACCAAAATGGAAAAGGAACAAACCATTAGAAGGTCGTAGTGTAATTAGGTATTAGTTTATCTTGACTATATAATTACACTAGTACACTCAGAGTGTATTAAGTAGGACCATTTGAGGTCGTTTCTTTTATACTGACTTTATAAAAAGAGGGGGTAGAGGTGCCTTCATGACAAGAACTCTATTCTATTTTTCTTCCTTGGTGTGGCCGGCCATCCTCTCCTCCTCTCTTCTCTTTGATGGCCGAACCTCATCCTTCTTGTGGAGATTCATATGGTGGCCGGATCAAGTTTAGAGAAGAAGAAGAAGAAGAAGGAGAGAAAGAAAGCTTTGTTTCTAGCATCCCTTGGAGCATGGTGGCGGTGGCCGAACCTTTTCATCCTAGGAGAAGTTTTGATGGCCGAAACTTGCAAGGAAGAAGAAGGTGCTTGGTGGTTCTCATCTCGGAAGATCATTCCCCACACAATGTCCGAGGTTAGAAGAGGAATACGGTAGAAGATCAAGAGGTCATTAAAAGTTCACAAAGAAAGGTATAACTAGTAATTATTTTCCGCATCATACTAGTTTTATTTCTTTGTAAAAATACCAAATACAAGAGGCATGTGATTCTAGGTTTCGAATTAGTTTTCGATGTTGTGTTCTTTTGTTTTCTTTTCGAACTTGTGCTTCGATTGTTTGTTTTGGTTAACCTAGAGTTATTTAAGGAAATTAAATATTAGCTTTCCTTAAAAGGCTTTGTCTAGTCGGTGGTGGTTGTTCCCATATCCAAGAAGGTCATGTGCCTCGCCACGTCAGTACTGGAAGCCAATTTTGGAAATAGATATTTAATTGTCTTCGTAACCTAGGTGATTTGGATCAAACGTGTTAAGTTCCGCAGGAGATCCAAGTCTAAACCTAAAAGAAAAAATAAGTTAAACTTAGGATCAAACGTGTAAAGTTCCGCAGGCGATCCAAGTTTAATTTAAAAGAACACATGGTAGCTAGGAAAATGTTCAGACCTTTGTACAAAATTTTTGTATAGTGGAACCGTTAGGCTTTTCGAGTAGCAACCAACAATAGCAAACTCGAAGGAACCACGAGCCCATAAGGCAAGTAAACACATTGAGCTTAAGTACCACCTGTTATGAGATATCGTAAAACGAGGAGAGGTTGTTGTCGCCAAGATTACATCATTAGATGTATGGCAGCATAGTCTTTTACTATAAGTGGGAGATTGTTGGGATGCATACTATAAGCCTAGCTTTTGTATGAACATTTGTTTTGAAATATTTTGAAATGAGAATAACTTTGGTCAAATGTTTACATTTATATTTATATATATGTCAATGCAGTTGTCCATTTAATTTATATTGTAGATAACATGGTGTGTGGTGCCACACAGAAGATCCTGTTATCGGTTCCTTATAAATTATAAATAGTAGCTCACAACCAAGATGGATTGGGATAAACCATTGGAACAGTTGTAGTGTAATTTGGTATTAGTTTATCTTGACTATAAAATTACACTAGTATACTATGTGTGTATTGAGCAGGACCATTAGAGGTTGTTCGATTTGTACTGACTACATAAAAGAATAGAATCTCTGTTATTATGGATGTGCACCCTCTTAATCCCTATATAATAACAAGCACGTATATTTAGTATTTATTTCTTTAACTTATCAATGGGTGAGATTTATTCGTTAAATCAATAGGCCCGATGAGTTGGGAGATAGTATTATTTATATGGTGTGTTGTTGATTATAGAAGGAATCTGTGTCCTAATTATTTAGGTTGATGATGCCCCCTTGAGGAGCTTATAAGGATTATCATATAAACCCTGCAGGTGGACTTAGTTCGGCATGATAATAAAGTTGAGTGGTACTACTCTTGGAATTAGATGTTAATTAATTGAGTTGTCAGTAACTCATTTAATTAGCGGGCATACGATATCTTAAACATAGGGAGATTAACACACTCATGATAAGAAGGAGCCCATATTGTAATATGAGATTGATGCGGTAGTTCAATAATAACCATTTAGTAGTATGGGTTATTATCGATGGACTTGGGTTGGGTGTTCGGGCCGAACACAGGAAACCCAAGCCCATCAGGAGGCCTAAACCAATTCCTCCTCTAGGTCCCTGTTGTAGCCTCTATATAAAGTCTCGCATCCACACATCCATAACTTGGTTTGGGTTAACTTAACTTGGTTTGGTTTAACTTGGTTATAGAAAGGGAGATTTTTTCTAAATAGAATTTTATTATTTTTCTTTCTTTGTAACCGACGGCAAAGGCTATAAAAAGGAGTAGGCGGTGGCTCCTAAAACCTAATTTTATCTCTTCTCCTCCATGTGGCCGGCACCCCTCCCTTTCCTCCTCACCTAGGGCCGGCGCCCCTCCCCTCCTCTTGCTAAGAGCTGGCGGCCCCTCTCCTTGCTAGGGCCAGCTGCCCCCTCCTTGCTAAGGCCGACATCCCCCTCTTCTACTCCTTGGTGGGTGGCGGCTTGAAGAAGAGGAAGAAAAAGAGAAGGAAGAAGATTAGAAGGTACCCTATCCTAGAGCCTTCTTTTATAGTTGACAGTTTGGAAACCAAGAAGAGAAGGAGGATGGTGTTGTCTTGGTAGATCGTCGCCCACACGACGTCCAAGAAGAGGAGAGAAATACGACAGAAGATCAAGAGGTCTTTAGCTATAAAGAAAAGGTACAACTAATTTTTAATTCCGTTGCGTAATTAGTTAGTTTTCTTTGTATCATTTTTTGGAATACCAACACAAGAGGCCAGCGATCTTGTACTTCGATCAAGGTGTACTTTGATCATTCAAGAACTTACTTGATCGATCAAACACATGATTGATCGAACATGCTGGCTAGGAAAAGTTCTGTTCTTGTATAATTTTTTGTACAGGGAAATTGAAATAGAACAAAATTCCAGCGCTTTTAAGTGTTTGGGCTCACTTTCTAATAGGTAAGTAATAAAATCATTCCCGAAGGATTTTTTAACCCGAGCTCTTTTACTTCATCTGAGCTCAACCTCAACTAGTTCAACATCCTGTTCTTTAGTTATTGGTTCCAATGCTCATTTTGAGGAACTCACTTCCTCTTGGGTCTTATGCGGTAATACATACTTGAAGAATGAGGCATTTTTTGATTCAATAATCGAGTTCTTATGTATATATGGTATTAATAACTTATACACTAAAAATTGATATGCACTGTTGTTATGAACATAGCCAATAAATATGTCATTAACAGTCTTTGGTTCTATCTTGATCCTTTTCGAATCAGGTACCAATACTTTGGCAAGACACTCTTGGTTGCTACTCGGAATATCGTACTGGTTCCACTGTACAAAAATTTTATACAAGTATCGAACCTTTCCTAACAACCTATTGTGTTCTTTAGAAATTAAACTTGGAATCACAAATAGAACTTAACATTATTGATTTCAAGTTCAATTTTTCTGTTCTTAGAGTTTTAGACTTGGATCACAAATGATGCTTAACATTATTAATCCAAATTCACCCATGTTACATAGTTGATTAAATATTTATTTCAAAGATCGACTTCCAGGTTAAACATGGCGAAGCATTAGGCCTTCTTGGATATGGGATCATCCACCACTCCTAGACAAAACATTTCAATGAAATTCAATATTTAATCTCCTTATAGTAACCTTAGGTTTAACTACTAAGAACACTCGAATCACAAGATGAAAAACAAAAGAAACACAAAATCGAAACATAAAATCGATTGCCTAAAACCGATAGCCTCTTGTGTTTGGTATTTCAAAATCCATACAAAGAAAACTAGTATGATGCGGAATAAGACAACTAGTTATACCTTTCTTTGTAGCTAAGACCTCTTGATCTTCTGTTGTATTCCTCACCTCCTCTTGGACGTCGTGTGGGCGATGATCTACCAAGATGAATTCCACCGGGACCACTTCTTCTTCTCCAAGACTCTTGAGTCATCAAGGGATGCCAAAATAGGAAATTTCCTTCTTCTTCTTCTCCTTCAAGCAACCGGCCACCAAATGCTTCTCCTCTTCTTCTTCTTCCTCTCCAAGCAACCAGCCACAAGGATATAGCAACCCTTGATGCCGCCGACCCTAAGGAAGCAAAAGAGATGACAAGATGAAGGTGGTGCCGCCGGCTACAAGAAAGAAGAAAGGAAGGGAGCATGGCCGACCACCAAGGAAATAGAGAGGGAATAAGAATACATTGTCTAGTTCATGAGGCACCCTCTCTCCTTCTTTTATAATCCTTGGTCTTGGTAAAAAAGGAAAGTTTAATTAAAATTTCCTTTTAATCTTCTTATGGCCGGCCACATCATGGTATACTAAAAAGGAAAAAAAAATTACAAAAAAAAAATTAAAGCTTCCTTTTAAACCATGATGTTTACAAAAGGGAATGTTTTAAACATAATTAAAACTTCCTTATTTGTGACCTCCCTCTAAAAGAGAAAATTTTAATAATAATTAAAATCTCTCTTTTTAAATTTCCTATTGTACAGGGCAATAAAGGAAAATTTTAAAAATTAATCTCTCTCTTTTAAAACATGTAGACAACTACAAAAAGGAAAGATTAATTAAAACTTTTATTTTTAAATAATGGTTACATAAAAAGAAAATTTTATCAAAAATTAAAATCTTTCTTTTAAACATTATAGACAACTACAAATAAGGAAAGATTTTAACAAAATTAAAATCTCTCTTTAATCTTTTGTAGATAGTTATAAAAGGAAAGATTTTAAAATATAAAACTCTCTTTTTAAAACCATGAGGATGACTATAAAAGGAAATTTTAAAAATAAAATTTCTCTTTTAAATCCCTTTCATGAATGACTATAAAAGGAAAAATTTTAACAAAAATTAAAATCTCCTTTAATCCTATGTGGTCGGCCCCATGCTCGGACACCAAGCATGATTTGGTCGGCCACTACTTGTGCTCCAAGCCTATACTTGGCCGGCCCCCTTGCTCCAAGCAAGGTTGTGTCCGACCTATTACTTGGATAAGAAGTGGACTTAGTGGATACAAGCTTTTATAGAGGCTACAACAGGGACCGAGAGGAGAAATTAATTTTGGCCTCTCGATGAGCTTGAGCTTCCCGTGTTCGTCCCAAACACCCAACCCAAGTTCATCAATAATAACTCATAACACTAAAGAGTTATTATTGAACTACCGCACCAATCCCAAATTACATTATGTGATCCTTCTTATTATGAGTGCATTAATCTCCATGTGTCTAAGATATTGAATGTACACTAATTAAATGAGTTACTGACAACTCACTTAATTAATATCTAGCTCCAAAAGTAATATCACTCAAATTCATTGTCATGTCGGACTAGGTCCACTTGCAGGGTTTACATGACAATCCTTATGAGCTCCTCAAGGGGACATCATCAACCTAGATTACTAGGACACAGTTTCATTCTATAATCAACAACACACCATATAAAAAATATCATTTCCCAACTTATCGGGCCTATTGATTTAACGAGCTAAATCACACATTTTGATAAATTAAAGAAATAAATATTAAGTATACGTGCTTGTTATTATATCATGATTAAGAGTACGTACTTCCATAATAACAGAGGTTTTTATTTTTTTATGTAGTCAGTATAAAAGAAACTACCTCAAATGATCTTGCTCAATAACTCATAGTGTACTAGTGTAATTTTATAATCAAGATAAACTAATACCAAATTACACTACAACCACTCCAATGGTTTGTCTCATTCTATCTTGGTTGTGAGCTATTATTTATAATTTATAAGGAACTGATAACATGATCTTCTGTGTGTCTCCTCACACCATGTTATCTTCAATATAAATTAAATGGATAACTACACTTAGCAAAAATATAGACATTTAACCAATGTGATTCTTATACATATTTATACAAAACTATGTTTTTAGTATACATTCTAACAGACACCCCCACACTCACAAGTATGTGTAGGATGGTTGTCTTCCAGTCCACAATTCATATGGACTCTTTTCTATTTTCTTATGGGGTACCTAATTTAAAAGGTAATTAGCTGTAAACACAGCTTCCCCCTATATTGTTAGTTAGAGTCCTAGAGCCAATCATTTGATGATTGTTGTATGAACTCATTGTATCATATTTCTTATGTATATAAAGGCATTTGTTTATGGTTATTATACTTACTTGTATTAGTGCCAAATAACTAAGTATAAAAGCGTCCTTGAGTAGAAGGTTCTTACCTATATCAATCGATTGGTTGAATTAATAGTGAGATGATATAGGGAACACTACTCTTAATCATTCATAGTCAAGTATTAACATTCAGGGACAATGTTAATGCGACGAGACTAGCATGTAGGTCAACTCGATGACTTGATCTCACAAGTCATGGATATAGAGATATCAAGTTGACACATGGGTATGCATTGGAGAATGTATACTGAATGACCCGCCGTGAGAAAGTATCATAGATCGTTATATGAATGTCATATACTTTCTCATGTGGCTATTAGTATGACTATTAGTCCTTGGACCTGAAGTCACCATGGTTCCCTACATAATGAGTTACATACTTTGGCTTCGCCAAACGTTACCCGTAACTGGGTGGACTATAAAGGCGATTACTGGGTATGTAATAAATTATGCGAAGGGATGTGAGTGATGTAGATGGGATCTATCCCTGCTATATGACGGGAGTGACATCATTATTCTTGATAGAGTGAGACCACTAAGTGCATGGCCATGCCCAAATGAGTCAATATGAGATGTTGAGCTCATTTGATTGAGTGAGTCTACTTAGAGTTCAAGATTTAGATTGATTAGAGGATGACACGGTCTATGCCTCACATTGATCAATCTAGTTGTCTAGAATAGAAGGACATTGTCACATATTGTGAAGAGTCATAATTAGTAGTCACAAGGTGATGTTGGATCTCAACATTCTTGTAACTTGGGTAGTAATGATGTGTTGCTAGATACCGCTCATTACTTATGCTTCTAAATGGGTTTAGGAGCATTGCCAACGTTACAAGAACCTATAATGTCACACACAAAGGACAATTAGATGGAGATTAGGTTCATTTGTTGAATCAAGAGGATTAGGTTCATGTGATGAACCAAATTGGATTAAGAGTAATCCAAAGTAAACTAATTGAGTTGGACTCAATTTGGTTCATGTGTTAAATGAGTCTAATTTGGACTTAGACTCATCGAGACAATTTAATTCAATGAATAGAGATTCATTAAATTAAAATTGACTTGAACCAATGGTTAGATTTGATCAACCATGGGAGAGAAGTGGTCAAGTTTGACTTGACTTGAGAGGAAGATGAAAGGTCAAGTTTGACTTGACCATTGCGATCTCATTTGTGAGTTGGCATTAAGTGGACTAATGATGATGTGCCACATCATCAAGGCTAGCACATGTGTGTGCCACCTCATGAGGGAGATCAAGAGTTGTGACTCTTGAAATCCCATGGAGGTTTATAAGCCTCAAAAGGTGGCCAGCCACTTAATTCACAAGTATGAGTTTCATTTGGTTTTTAAAACCTCCTTCTTCTTCCTGTCTACCTTTCTTCTCTCCCTCCCCTCCACCATTGCTGATCCTCTAAGGTTGCTAGCACATCTTTAGAGGTTCTCTCCATCGATTTTTTCGTGTGGATACACAGAGGGTTGTACACTTGACAACCTTGAGATTCGACGAACCTTGGACAAGCGGGATTTGCGAAGGGCTTCACATCAAGGGTAATCTCTTTTTCTTTGTAGATCTAGTGTAGATCTAGGTTAGAGAAACTCGTACACGTAGAAAATTTTGTTTTATAACTTCGCACGGATCCGGTGGCATGAGATTCGGGGTTTCCGCAACGCAAAAAATGATTTTTGCGGCCCGAAAAACCCAACACATATTTGCTCTGGTAACCCAGAACTCAATAGAAGAGCATTTATCATCTCTTTCATAGTATGATTTTTTTTACTCAGCAATTCCATTTTGCTGAGGTGAATAGGGAGCTATTGTTTCATGTTTAATCTCATGTTTAGCACACAACTCATCAAACAGTGATACATATTGACCACCTCGATTACTTCGAACCACCTTAATCTTCTAATTGAGTTGGTTTTCAACCTCATTCTTATAGAGAACAAATTTCTCTATAGTCTCATCTTTACATTTGAGCAGTTACACAAAACTGTATTTTGTGTTATCATCTATAAAAGTGATGAAGTAATTATTCCCACCACATGTCGGCGTCCTTTCAGGTCGTATACGTTGGTGTGAATTAGACCGAGTTGTTCAGTGTTTCTTTCAACAACTTGTTGAAAAGATGACCGGGTCATTTTTTCTTCGACACAAGTTTCACACGTGTGTTGTGGGTTAAGGTGGAACATTGGCATCTTTGCATGTTAAATAATGTACATAATATAACGTAGTTCATGTGTCCTAGTCTATCATGCCACAAACATGAAGACTCAAGCGTATACACAGAAGAGCTTTCGACTATATTTATTTTCTGACAAATATTCCTTGTTTGGATAACACAACTTTGTTTGCCTCAAACACAATGCAAAAATTGTGCTTGCTCAAAAGCGACCCAGATATAAGATTCTTTTGAATCTCTGGAATATAAAACACATTGTTCAGAGTGATCTCCTTTCTTGAGGTCATCTTCAACACCACTTTACCTTGACCTTTTACATCCAAGGTTGCTAAATTCTCCATAAATAGCTTGTCCCCATCTTTGACTTCCTCAAAGTTGTGAAATAACTCCATCTTACAGCTAACATGTCTAGTGACATCGGTATCAATCCACCATTGTCGTGGATTTGAACCTATCAGGTTCACTTTGGAGATCACGACACAGAGGTCCATATTTGACTCCTCATGCAGGTTTGCCTCCTGCTTCTTCTTCTTCTTCTTCTTCTTCTTCTTCTTCTTCTGCTTTATACATTTCGAAGACTTGTGACCCACATGATTACAATTGTAGCATTTCCCCAAGAACTTCTTTTTCATAGTTTGTCTTTTGAGTTGCATCTTGGAAGATTTGGTGCTCTTTCGTTTCGAGCTTTGACCATACTCAACCATATTGGCTTTCCCAGTAGCCTGAGAGAATAATTTTCTCTCAGAACTCTTGTTGTCTTATTCTATACGAAGGAGAACAACAAGTTCCTCCAGGTTCATTTCATTTCGTTTGTGCTTTAGGTAATTCTTGAAGTCCTTCCAAGTAGTAGGTAGCTTAAGTGAATCTCTTGCAAGATTACCTGAAACTCTTCAACTTGACTGATCACCGACTTTGAGTTGATCATCTTATAATCTAGGAAGCGGTCAATAATAAACTTTTTGGCCCCAACATCCTCCACTTTATATTTCTTATCTAGAGACTCCCATAGCTCCTTTGTCGTTTTCTTCTCGCAATACACAAGGTACAATGAGTCGGCAAAATAGTTGAGGATGTAATTTTGATAGAGGAACTCAAAATCATTCCATTTGTTGACTAGCATGAGAGTTTTCATCACATTTACACCCTCAACAACCTTGCGAGGCTTGTCGGTCAAGATCCGTGCCAGACCTAGCATGGTTAAGTAGAAGAACATTTTCTGCTGTCACCACTTGAAGTTCAACCTTGTGAATTTCTTTGATTTTTCCCCATGATTAATTGGGCATTCTCAACATTTTCTACCGCCATCTTAATAGATCAAATTATTTTCCAATTAGTTTCACAAACCTCAAGCAAATCGGATTTCCGCTCTAAGTTTGTTACCCACAAACTCTGGAATACCAAGTTTGTACGGAAGATTTCTTGGAATTAATCCAAAACACAAATATGTTTTAAGATTTGTTGGGGGGGGGGGGCGGTCATGGGGGAATCTTTCTGATTCGAGATCTATCGTGTTTGACTTACTTGTCAAGCGGCTTGAGTAGATAATCTCAAAGTTGTCATCTGTAGCAAGCTAAGCCACGTGCCGAGTCGGTGAGTCACTTTCTTGAGCAAACACCGTGAGTCACCAAGCGGCGCTAGAGTTGTTGAGCGGCGCCAAGATGCTGAGAGTTGCCGAGCGGGCAACCTCTCTTCGTTGAGAGTCGGAGAGGAGCAAAGGGGCTTCCCCGACCCGAATGGATGTCAATGCTGCTACACTTCCGAGAGTCGCTGACTGGATGTCGAGAGCTGCAATACGAACACCGAGTGGATGTCGAGTCCAACTAAATGTTTTCTCCTTAAAATAGATTCGTCCCCTCTATGATGATCAGAGGATTAGGCGGGCGTCTGTCTCCCAGGATAAAATGACAAGACCACGAGTTCAACCGAGCACTAGTTGTCATGACGATCTGAGCTAATATCCGAAAGCTATCACTTTTTGCCTAGCAAAAAAGTGTTCGATAGCAAAAGAAGAAACTTGCCAACTGGACAACTGTTAGGTAGCAAAAATAAAAGAGGGGATTAATTAGATGACTCACTCACACCACTACCAATAGAGAGGGAGAGACAGTTGTATATCTCACTCTCTTCTTGCTCACTCACTACTCTAACTTTGATAACCATGATTTTATTATACTATTTTGATTCATACATGCATGATTTGATATTGTTTTCATAGATGAAACCTATATTTACATCACATTTCATGCATTACATTTATCTTGGACTTAATTGTAAATTAATTTATTATCATGGTATTTGATGCTAATATTTGATATATTCTTTATAGGCATCAAAAGGATCATGTACATGATCCAATCAGATCAGAATTTGGATCAAATCTAGGGCTTAACGAGACGATCAAGCCTTGGAACGATTTGGACCATTCATCCAAGATCGGAGCCGATCTAAGCCATCAGTTGAAGATCCATCCTATCCAACCTAATGAAGAGCAGATCTTAGCCGTGGATGAAGATTCGAAGCTTTTAATCCAGATTTGAAGTCATCTAGCCGTTAGATGAGATCATAACATTCTTAGCCGTTGATCGAGATTTGATGAGATTTAAAACCAGCGAGAAGCTACAGTGATCTCGGAAGCTCGGGCGTTCATTTCTTCCTCGCGACTTCGGCACTGTACATCAACTTCCTCGACGCTTCCATTCACAATCCAGATCTTGATTCCGAATTCCATCTTCGATAGCAAGTCTTGTATCAATCGACGATCAGCAATTGAGGTACATATCGAGATCAGTGGGCATTCCCCGATCTCTGATTTCTTTCTTCCGCGATCCACCGCTGCCACAGATCAGTGGGCATTCCCCAGATTTGTGAACTCCAGTTATTTATAGAGGGTAGAAGGGTGTTCCCTGAAGCTTCTACATTAGTTCCACTTCCACCTTCGTTTGCAGTTATTGAATCGATCCGATCAATCGATTGTAGCTATGCGATCCACATCATTCCTCTGTTCTTCGTGCAATTCGATCGCAAACTGAAAGGGCATTCCCAGAAGCTTGGCGCATCTTATTAACAGGCTAGGAGAGCTGATTTTGCTGTTGTGAACTTGATGGGCGTTCTCAATAGTTCTTTTGCATTGCGGCAAAGAGAAGGGATCAAATCTCTTATTTGAGTTTGTGGATGTTTATCTTTACCTAGATTAGAGATTTGTTTTCAAGCATTTATATTTCAATTGTTCTTCTCTACAGAAAACCCCAATCAGTTTTGAATTTAGTTGAAATTAATAACCGAGATTAAGATCTCTGTTCTCGATTTCTATTGAGATCACAATTCAAAGTTTAATAGTTAATTTTGTATTAGAATTTCAAGTTTGTTCAGCTTCATTAGTGATTTAGGAAATTCAGAAGTTAGTTTTATCTTCGTTACATACTAATTAGTCTTGCAAGTTAATTTCTTAATTATTTACAGCAAGATCATTCGTCAATTTGAATTCTAAATTCCATTTTACAAGTTCTATTGTTAACAGTTTCCTAATATGATTAAAAGTAGTTTCGGCTAGTTTAGTTAGTTAAGTAGTGCTAGGTCAAGCTAAATCTGAATCAAGACGAGAGTTTAGTTGAATTGTTGAATGAAATTTAATTTCAGAATTCTATATCTGATTTATGATTTCTGATATTATGGAGCAGCTTATTTGAAATGCTATTTGATCAAGCTAAGTGTTGTTGCCTTCTCAATTCTCTTATTTGAAGCCGTGTAGTTTCACATTTTTAGAGGGAAGTTGTGCAGTGTAATTTTGCTTAGTTTGAATCAAGTATTTTCTTGTTAGACGTTTGATTCCTGTGTGAGGATAAATTTCTTTTATAATTGTTTACCTTGAGTTGAATTCAGTGAGCAAAGTTACTTGATTGATTTATTGCAAAGTATTAGAGGGTATTTGATATTTTCTTTCATATCATTAGTCTAGAATTTCAGTTTAAAGGCTAAATTCCCATTATCAACCGAGAAAAAAAATTAAAAAGAGTTTAGGGATCAAATTTGAATACATATTTACTGGTTATCCTTGGAAAAATACGACTTGAGACTCGTTGCTATATGAGTTTACTCTGATTCCCTATCTTTATTAATTTGATAAGTAAAAATGTGACATCAAACTTCTCTGTATAACTTGCTCCATCTACTCATCTTTATATAGGAGAACAGAATTGGAAAACAAGCTTTCCAATGCTTGCACATCAAGCCAAGCCAACTCATAGCAAGCCTTGGCTTGGCTTGCTTCACCAGAGAATAGAATTGGAGAACAAGTGTTCCAAAGCTTGCTGATCAAGTCAAGCCAACACATAGCAAGCCTTGTGCCTCAAGCCACGCTTGTGGCTTGAGCACCAAGTTGAGCAACGAGTCACAGATATTGACTTCACAAGGCAACGTGTCAACAAGCCAAGCATTAGTGCTTATTTGTGAAGCAGTTATGTGACAACGTCACGTGTGCTTGAGCGTCCGAAAGAGACATGTGATATTTTCTGACTGACTTTCGTGGACACATCGTGTCCCGACCGATTTATTACGAACAATTGGTTCACAAAGGAATCTTGAATTGGTATAATTCGGACTCTAAATTCTCATCTCCTTTACTGTGAATTAGCCATAAAGTTACTCTTTCATTATAGGACTAAAACCTAGAAGTCATGTTCCCATTTAAATTTCCAACACTTATGTGGAAAACACAGGGCATCGACATCCTACTCGCGCCAAGCAGATATATGGCATCGTTAGTCACATAGTAGTAGGTCAAGCAGCAACTCCGACAGACTTGAAATAGGCCAAAGTCATGTGTCAATAAACCCTTGCCAATTCAGGCAAAAAAAAATAATTAAAAATTATTTCTATCGGATTTATAAATCCGTCAATCAAATAAATAAATAAATCAAATAAATAAGAAAACGTTTTTCATCCGCAAAATCTTTCTATAATTTTTATTTTCATCTCCCACATAAACGTAAAGTGAAATTTCCACTGGCCTATATTTTTTACATTACAACACGAACCAACTCACAACTTGGACAATCTTTATGACAGAATGTCAATTATTATTCATCTTTCATGACTAACAATACTATTCTCATGCATTTGCAAATTCAGTAAACACTCTTTTAGAAATTTATGCCCGCTTAGTCATTTCAAGCCAGATATCGTGACACGAAGTTATAAGTTGAGAGTCACCAAATAGTCATTTGTTTTCTTTTTCACATATGTTTTATTTTTCGGTTGAAATTTTGGTTATTTATGTTGTGAAATTTGTAAAAGAACCTGACGTGATGCTAATCATACATGCACTTGAAGAAAATATAATATTTGAGAAAAGCTTAAATAATTTTGTTACAAAATAAAATTTCAAATTCATTTGTCATCTTAATCCGTGTTACCTAGTCTCTTAATAATGTAATGGCCATTCTTGACAATCTTATATTTTTAATTTATTATAATTATTATTTTGCATCAGTGAGCTTTCACTAAAAAGTGATACGAAATCCTAGTAAAAATCCTCTAGTTCATAAATTATGGATCAGGAAATAATTCATTGCATGAAGACCTTTGATTTGGATGGATTCCACCTTTAAGTAGATGGAATCCATCCAAATCAAGGGTCTAAAAGGATGGACCATCGTCTGATCCGCAATTTGCGGACCAGAAAATCCGTCCTCACTTACAGTAAGGATCCTCTGGTTCACAAATTGTGGACCAGAGAATGATCCACTGCATGAGGACCCTTAATTTCGATGGACCTTATCTTTATGTCTAAAAGGATGAATCATCCTTTGATCCGTTAATTGCGGACCAGAAAATCCGTCCTCACTTGCAGTAAGGATCCTCTGGTTCGCAAATTGTGGACCAGAGAATGATCCACTGCATGAGGACCCTTGATTTGGATGGACTCCACATTTATGTTTAAAAGGATGAACCATCCTCTGATCCGCAATTTACTGACCAAAAGATCCATCCTCACTTACAATAGGGATCTTCTGGTCCATAAATTATAGACCAGAGATCCACTGTATGACGACCCTTGATTTGGATGAATCCCACCTTTAAATAAGTGGAGTCCATCCAAATCAAATCAACAATCCAATTAAATTGCTGGCTTAGTATTTGCAACTGTTTGAATCGGGCGGTTGAAGACCCTGAGAGAACCAAAAATCAGCCGATCCAGAACACACCCAATCGGTTAGCTATCACATTTTGTATCAACATCTAAAACTGCTACAGGATGGCAAACCAGAGATGGAAATTTTGTAAAATTTTCTTTCTTAAAGGTAATAATATTTTACAGTAAGAGCAATATTTAAAATTGATTTTTTAAAAGTTCTTAGATTTATTAAATATGAATAATATCATAAATATTTATTTTTTAAATAATTTTAGGCCAACTTTGGGAGATCAATTTCAATCATCTTACACGTTCGCCAACATTACAATAAAGTAAATAGCCATTAAACGTACTAGTCATAGACGAGTTTCAATCGAGGATCAGAACGTCTTGACAACTAAGATAATACATCATTCGAAGGCCCATTGATTCTCCCTTCGGACCTCTTCCTCTTCCTCTGGAGTAAAGTCATTCTTGATGTTGAATGTTTTGCGGATTTCTTCTGGGGTCTTTCCCTTTATCATATCGGCCACAGTTTGACAAGTCAAATCCAGAAGCCCTTTTATATTCAGGTAGTTTGCAGCCTGAGAAATACAGAACACGATTAGCATAAAAAAAATTACTAAACAAGAAAGAACGAAAAAAAAAAGGAAAATTTTTTTTTAAAAACGATCAAATAGACAATTCAAATTGACTGTTCCTCGGTGACCTACTCAAATGGGAGAGAGAAAATTCGACAAAGGTTACATAAGAGATCTTAAAACACTAAACAGTCATGTATTTGTTTCTTCACATTGATCGAAATAAGCAATCAAAGCCTGAGCTTTAACATGCTATATGAACAAAGGTGAAGAATGGCAACATTCATAGAAGGCAAAAGATCTTATACTGACTTCTTCCATCTCCAAATCCCATCAGGCGGAATTGTAACAGCAATTTTACCTCATTTGTCTTACAAGTGATGCTTGGAAAACGTCTCTCCAAATTGGCAAACATTGGATTCTAAAATAATTTTATTCTCATCTTATACATACACATTAGTATGTGTGAATCATATGAAAAAATAATTTCAGTCATTAACCCAAAACTATTGCACGTTAGTAAAACCAAACAGAACAACTGAACTAAGCATTCAAACTGCCACTTCATCCTTACTTTCATTCTATCACACACCATTCAAGATCCATCCTGTAATACCAAAAGCTCCTACATTACTGTTGATTCATTATCTCCAAGTGAGACCAGATGCATGCTATGAGCAGCCCCACAACTGGATAAGCATGAGTTAGTGGGGCAACAGAAGACAGTTGAGATGTTGGACATCAACGAATTAAACTGTGGCTAATAGCTGGCAAATAAAACAATTATGACATACACCTATCATACATCATCCAAAGGGGTCCATATTGATAAAAAATGGTAAATTCACCTGAAAACATTTTGACAAAACGAACTATAATAGCTTCACATTTCCTTTTCTTCCATTAAGGAGACGGATAAAACAATTGGTAGCCATTCCATCTTTGCATTGAATAAGAATATAACTTTGCTTTTCTACAGGGGTGCGACTCATTTTACAATGTTCGACTCACTAGTTACAATTTTCATTGATACCTCATCAAATGCATTATGTTTAAAGTTTTAAAATGGTTGTGCAAGAGGTTGCAAAACATCCACTGCAAAATGTGCATGTGACATGTGAGTGCATATGTTCAAACATAAACTAAAATATATATATATAAATTAAAATTTATCTACACACACACAGTCTACGTTAAAAAATGTCAATTATACAATGTAAAACATGCAGTAGCATATAACATTTTTTGTTAATTAACAATGTAAAGTGGGTCAACACTTCCAATTTCCAAACACATGTCAAGGTTAACCTTTACACGTCCCACCCAAGTTTATATAATTGTTCCGTTAATTAGCTCTTCAGGAGGAAAAAACAATTAAAAACTGATTATTTGTGAGGTAGGCATAAGTAATAACTATGATTTATTTGATTTAACGCAAATTGGTTTGTGCAAGTCCCAGTTTTGAGTATGCAGGCCATACACGGTAGATGCAGGCCACAGAAATCATCTGATCCTGGATACTGGAGTAAATTATAAATAATCAACCACATATCTCAAATGTGATGTGGATAACTGGACCCTGCCACATATGCATATGTGGCCACTTATGCGATTGCCTGGATCTCTTTCTAAATTCAAGGTACACTAAACCAGAATATGAATTTCTCACATTTAAGCTAGTCAGACAGTCATGATTATTGTTTTACCATTCACAAACAATTGTTCAACACTTATACGTTATCCTTTTCGTAGGACCTTCTTGTGATTGTGTGAATTTTGTTCTTCAAAAATGTACATCTTCTGTAGTTGATCATTTCCAGAGGCTCATTTTTTTCTTCTCTAGATTGATTTTCAAGATTACATATTCATAAAGCCATAACTACTCATTGGGATGAAGATTAAAATTCAAAGAATGTCCCTCCAAGAATGTGTTAAATATAGAAGGTAGGAAAGTGCACGTAATAAATCTGCACAAAATATCGTATTTACTTACAGTTCACAATAGCAGTCTCATTCTCATATAAATCTTAAATAACGGATCCCAACTAAAAATGTCAAGTATTTCAAAATGACTCTATGGCACTAACGGATAAAAAGTTCAAATTCAATACAACAAATATTTGGCCTAAAGTAACAAATGGTGAACAACTAGCTGTACTGTATCGACTAAATTGTAGCTATCAAAAAGTATTTCTCCATAACCTATCTGATGCAGTCATTCTCATTCATCAAATTAACTGTTTTTAACCAAATCTATTAATTTAGATGCTATATTAAACATAAACAACATATAACCAAGATAAATTTCCTGCATCATTACAGCAAGACATGCATGAAACGTAGTTAACAATTAGTAGATCCTTTCTCTTATGGCTAATCAAGATATTATGTAGGCATGTATCACATATGATCCATTTATCTGATAATTAATGCGCTTCAAACAACTATTTCCATCAAAGGACTGCGTATTAAACTATTCCTTTGTAAATAGTCTCTTCCTGACAACAGAAATCAAGATAATAAGCATATGCAAACCTAAATAACAGAGATACATCTCCAAGGTCATAGATCAAATCTGAAAGTCTACGAGCAACACGAATCCATCAATGAATGAAAGCAGAAGAATAAACGAGAAGGTAAACCTTCAGCTATCTCACCAGTATGAGATCGAATAGGGTCGCCTGATCGACCTTGACAAACTCTCCATCCCATGACTTGAGTTCTTCGTCAGCGAGCCGGGAGGCGTCATCAGATGACTTCGAAGCAGCGGCTGAGGTGGCGTCGACGTGCTTTTTGCAATACTCGATGACTTTGGAAAGGATCTTGGAGGTGACGTTTGGAAGAGGGATGCCGTTGTCGGCGCAGTCGTCCTCGATCATGTGCTTGATGGTCTGCGATTCCATAGCGACCACCTCGTCGACCTCGAATACCTCACCGTCGGAGCTCCTCAGCGTGATCGTCTTCGCCATGGCGACAGCGATACGGCACCTATCCGTAAGGCAAGGGAAAAGGAAGGAGAAAGATGAAACCCTAGACGTCGGGCACCGCTGTTTAGGAAGCTTTCAATGGAGTAATGTGTAAAAGGTTCACGGGAATTTTACATTTCGCCACCAAAGTTCACATTTCTTAAATACCATTAAAAATTAGGTTATTTTCCAAAAAAAATTAAGTAGAATGTTCTTTTTATTAAATCTACCAAATTGATATGATAATTAAGCAAAATTATCATAATGCACATAAAATTGCAACTGGTTGGCAATTTTTCAGATCGATGCCTATTGCTATTAGGTAATTAGTATCTGCTGGGTGTTTGATGTAAAATTATTTCACTAGATATCTGATCTTGCTAGGTAAATGTCTTCTCTAGATTTTTTTTTTTAAATAATAGTATATAAATGAAAAGCTCTCACCGTTCTTTTGACCCGTTAATTCACCATCTTTTATAACTAAAAATTGATCATATATTTAAAAATCTTTTGACCTGGGCTATCTATTAGTACAACTTTTATAAAATAAAAAAATTCACAATTTAGAATGTTAATTATTAAATTTTAAAAATAAAACATATAATAATGAATGGATAAATTAAATATAGAATATGAAATGAGGATGTTAAATTTAAATTTAATTGGGTTTGAATTAACAAATGGGCAGTGGGAAGATAATGATTATGTTAGTTTAACTGGGATTGATTTGGAGTTGAATTTAGTTATGTTATGAATGAATCAAATTTAAAGTTTAAATGAGTTTGATAAATTTAAAATAAATTAGGGTATTCTTCAAAAAGCTTTCTCTTTTATGTTTTTCTCCTTAAGCACACAGTGATTACTACCGTGTTGTACACTATCGTCGTACCTTTGTTCATGTCTCTCTTTTATTTTTCCCTTTCTCTTCTTGCTCATTTCCTTCTTCTCCTTCTCTTCTCTAATGGTAGTAAATCTATAGTTTTTTCCTCTTCACTTCTCAAGTACAAGAGTTTTCTTTTTCTCCCATTTCTCTCCTCCAATAAGCAAGAAACACATCATCAGCTACTGTCATCTTTTTCCTCTTCGTGTATTTTCTAGGATTTTATTAGTACTGCAATAATAACTTTGTTTTATTTTGCCTTTCTTTTTTTGTGTCATTGTCGAACTCATCGAAGATAGTCGAGGTTGCTAACAAATTATCTTCTCTTCTTTATTTTTTTCAAAAACAACGGTCTTCCTTTTATATTTTTTCCCCACGGACAACTCTTTACAAGTAGTTCTTTTTTCACTTTATCCAACTACAACTAGGGGCAGCTCCATTGGGTTATTTTGATATGAATATAGTACCATGGAGGAGCTAGGTCAAGTGATCTACCAAAACTGTGGGCTACGAGTGCTATTGTTCATTTTTTTTTTTCCTTTCCCTACTATAAATCCAAGTTTTTTTTCTTTCTCACCTCCCTTGGCCCCCAGGCAACAGCCCGGGTACCCCTTAACTAGGTTTCGCCATGGCTATAGTAAGAGAGTTATAGTAATAATTCCTTTATGTTTTAAATAAATTTTACTAATCTATTATTAACTATTGCTATAGTACCCATATGTTTTAAAAATTTTACACATAAAATATAATTAATAAAATATTCTTCAAAAACCCTTTCATTAATACACAGCTAAATACGAAATCAAAAGGAATTATTTTTCCTCATATATGCTCTTTGTTGATAGTCTTCATCAATTAATTTTTGTTATGTGATAATTATATATATATAATATCTAGCTCGTTGCCCCCTTAATAGAATTTCTTGATCAACCTTGACTATAACAACAATAAGAAAAGAAGTTGTTCCTTTCTTCTTTTCTATTTTATTAATTGAATGAAGGAGAGTTGTAAATTATAAACTTTATTTTATTAAGCTACTAATTATGATAATTATTTAGATAGAAAAGAAGATTTTGTTGGCCCCTTTTGATGCGATCAATCAAGTTAGGTTAGGTCATGTTTGGTTTTGATCCCTGTGTCTAAGTGTGCAGGAGCTTAGGAGCGCAGGAAGTCGAGCGAAAGATGCAGCTAGCGAGAAGGACGGCACGGGAAGGGAGCCGACAGGCTTGGTGCGTCCGAAGGACGAAAGAGCTGCGGAAAAGTATACCGGTGGACGAGAAGAACGTGCGCGACGTTTGAGGGACGAGAAGTTGGGGCGGAAACCTGCTCGAGGAGAAAGCCAGAGATTGAGTTCGGGTGAGCCCTATTTCGATTGGCCGCAATCACCCAAGCAATTGGGACTTCGGAAGATGAAAAGGAGAAAAAGATAAGTTGGAGCTATTTATACCCTACAGCATTGAGGGCGCCCTCACGGCGTTGAGGGCGCCCTCCACATTGAGGACGCCCTCCATATTGAGGGCACCCTCCACATTGAGGGCACCCTCCATGGCGTTGAGGGCGCCCTCAACCCAATCTTTGTGACTATTGGCATGCGGATAAAGCTTTATCCACTTATCCCCTTGGAGACGCCTTCAACCCCTTTGGAGGCACCCTCAAGACTCGAGATAGGATTTCCATGAGCTATATGAAGGCCCCTGGTGCTAGGAAATATTCATTTAACTCAATATTAAATTCCTAGCAACTCTTAGAGTTTTTTTAGTGTGTAAAAGGCTTCTCCGCCTACAGTGAAGGAGACATTTCTAGTAGAGCTTTTCAACTGCTTTGGATTAACAACCATCTAGGTTGTAACCAAGTTAAATTTCTTGTCTCTTTTTTTCTATTATTTGATTTTATTTTACTGTTGTTATTTTAAGAGTTGAAAGCACGAGGAGGGTATATTTTATTTTGCAGGCAATTCACCCCTCCCCTCTTGCTGACCCCGCTGCACCAACAAGTGGTATCAGAGCCAGACCGCCTCAGAAGGACTGACCGCCGACTGAAGCATCAAGATCAAGATGATGGTCGGTGCAAGTATTCATCCCCCGAAATTCGACGGAGACTTCGCTACATGGAAACGCCGAATGGAGGTATTCTTAAAAACAGAATTTGATATTCTTTTAGTTATGAAATATGATTTTGTAGTCCCTAAAGACAAGGAAGAATACAACTGGACGAAAAAGTAACAAGCTGATTTCGTGGCTAACAGAAATGCAGAGTTCCATCTACTCAGCGTTCTGCCACCCCAGGAGGTAAGTCGGATCGAAAGCTACGACTCCGCCAAAGACCTCTGGGAAAATTTCTGGAGCTCCACGAAGGCACCTTAGAAGCGAAGTTAGCAAGGCGCGACATTCTCCGGACTCAGCTTACAAATCTCCGGATGAACAATGGCGAGAAGGTAGCGCAACTCCAAGCAAGAATCAAGAAACTAATAACTCAACTGAACAACTTCGGAGAATCGGTAACAAACCAAGACTCAATCCGGTATATACTCAATGCCTTCCCAAAAACTCCAGAATAGGCGTCCTTAGTAGATGCATACTACATCTCTAAGGACTTTGAGGTAAGTATGATAGAAAATTTATTTTCTACATTTGAACTTCACGAATCTCAAATTGCAGAACCTAAACAAATAGAAGTCAAATTTCAATATTGTCTTACAAGCCTAGTTGGACGATCTCGACTCTGAAGCATTAATCGGCAAAACTGAAGCGGCGTCATTGGTAATAAAGTTAAATAAATTTATTAAGACTAATAAATTTATATCGCAATCGAGAAAGCATCAACGCAACAGAAGGACAGTCTGATGCTACAACTGCAACGAGGAAGGGCACATTAAGGATGATTGTCCAAAATTAAAGAAAAGGGACAAAGAGAAGTCTCAATGACTGACGTCCTCTAAATGCAAGAGTTTGAAGGATACATGGGATGAATCATCATCCTCCGAGTCAAAAGTCGAAGCCTTCTCAGGAGTAGCACTGATGGCCAACCATCAAATTGAAGAAGAGATCAACTCAGAGATGAGCATAGATGAAGGGGGAGAATCATCAGAAGAAAGCTACGATGAAGGGGGAGCATCAGAAATAGAGGTAAGTAAGGTACGTACTCTAACCCCTAAATAGTCTTTTCAGTTTATCAAAATTCTTACAAAAGACTTGGTAAATCAGAAAAAGAAATTGCTGACTTAAAATTAATCTTAGATAATTTAAAATTAGAAAACGATAATTTGAAAATGTAAATTAAAAATCTGAAAACTGATGCATGCTTTCAACCAAACAAATTTCAAAAATCAAAACTTAGAATTTATGGAAAGTTGAATTGGTACATTAGAAAACATCAGGGACAATTTAGAAAAGTTTCCAAAAGTTATGTACCTCCTAAATACTTGATTAATCCAGTAGAAAGAAACTTATACTGGGTTCCAAAATCTTTTCTAGATTAAATTTTTGTAAGTTAACGCTTTCAGTAAAAAAAATTAAACAGTTAATTTCTTTATGAGACTTTGTCTAAGAAAGTGGTTGTTACTCCAATAACCAAGAAGGCCTAGTGCCTCGCCACTGTCTGGAAGCCAAAATATTGAAATAAAATGTTTAATTAACTTACTGATAAAGCATGGAAATAGAAATTAAACAATGCTTTAACAAGTTTTTTTTAAAATATTTTTTGAAAATTTCTCAAAAATATTTTGTTTAAATTGCCTAAAAATTAGAGTTCTTTGTTAACTTAGGTGACGTTTGGTTTAGAGGTTTGGGAATGAGTGAATGAATTCATTCCAAAACTTTGTGTTTGGTTGATTGGAATGGAATCAAGATTTTGGAATGAATCCCAAAAATTTGGGTATGGATGAAACTCACCCCCTCTCTTGGATTTTGATGGAATGAGAATAAGAATTAAGTTTGTACAAAAATACCCTTAGTATATTTGTTCAATTTTTCTTTCATTTCACTCTATCTCCTTGTTCTCTCTCATCATACTTTCTCTCTCTCATTCTATCATCACATTTTCTCTCTTAACATACTTTCTCTCTCCTCATTCTCTCTCATCACACATTCTCTACCATTTGCTCTCTATACTCTCTCTCATCAGATACACTCTCTCATTATTTTCTCTCTCTTCATTCTCTCATCATTTTTTCATCTTACTTTCTCTCTCCTCAATCTCTCTTACCATATTCTCTCTCCATATTTTCTCTCATCACATTTTCTCTCTCTTCATTCTCTTCCATCACACTCTCTCTCCTCATTTTCTCTCGTCACAAATTCTCTACTATTTTCTTTGTTTTCTCTCTCATCATACAATCTCTCATTATTTTCTCTCTCTCTTCATTCTATCCTTATTTTTTCATCATACTTTCTCTCTCATCATACTTTCTCTCTCCTCAATCTCTCTTACCATACTCTCTCTCCATATTTTCTCTCATCACACTTTCTCTCTCTTCATTCTCTTCCATCACATACTCTCTCTCCTCATTTTCTCTCATCACACTTTCACTTTCTTTATTTTTTCCCATCACACTTTCTCTTATTACATTTTCTCATTATACTTTCCCTCCTCAATCTCTCATTTTCTCTCATAACACTTTCTCTCTCTTCATTTTTTCCTACCACTCTTTCTCTCTCAGCACAATTTCTCTCTTATCATACTTTTTCTCTTCTCAATCTCTCCTGTCACGCTCTCTCGCCTCATTTTTTCTCATCACACTTTCTCTCTCTTCAATTTTCCCATTATACATTCTCTCTCATCATTCTCTCTCATCATATATTTCTTTCACATTCAACTTTCTCTTCCATCTAATTTTTTCTCTTATTTTCCTCTAAGGGTAAAAAAATAAATTTAGATGCATTTCAATTGAAAATATTCAACTAAACAAATATTAGTTTTAAGAATGATACTCAAGCTCATACCCATTCTCATTCCACTATATTATGATACTCATTCCCATTCCAATTCTTAGGAGAGAATCAAACGCCACTTAGAATTTATTTTGAAAAATTCCTACCTCATTTTTACTGTGATCAAAGGGGAGTGATAGGAACAAGTTTAGGGGGAGTTTTTTTTTTTTTTAAATTGGTACTTAAAAAAAATTGGATAGGAACAAGTTAATATTTTTTTCTTAGAAAATTATAAATTCTATTATTGCAATCTTTATGCTTAAAATATTAGTTTAGTAATTTCATTAAATTACTACTTGTCTATTTTTTAACCTAACTTGAACGTGGGTTGATGCACATCAAAAAGGGGGAGATTGTTGGACCCCGTGGTTGTTTTGATGTGATCAACCAAGTTAGGTTAGGTCATGTTTGATTTTGATCCCTGTGTCTAAGTGTGCAGGAGCTTAGGAGTACAGGAAGTCGAGCGGAAGACGTAGCTAGCGAGAAGGAAGGCACGGGAAGGGAGCCGACGAGCTCAGTGCATCCGAAGGACGAAAAAATCGTGGAAAAGTACATCGGTGGACTAGAAGACCGTGTGCGACGTTCGAGGGACAAGAAGCCGGGGCGGAATACTGCTCTAGGAGAAGGCCAGAAATTGAGTTCAGGTGAGCCCTATTTCGGTTGGTCGCAATCACCTAAGCAATCGGGACTCTGAAGTTAAAAAGGAGAAAAAGAGAAGCTGGAGCTATTTATACCTTGCAGCATTGAGGGCACCCTCATGGCATTGAGGGTGCCCTCCACATTGAGGGCACCCTCCATGGCATTGAGAGCGCCCTCCACATTGAGGGTGCCCTCCATGGCGTTGAGGCCGCCCTCAACCCAGTCTTTATGACCGTTGGCATGCGGATAAAGCTTTATCCGTTTATCCCCTTGGAGGCACCCTCAACCCCTTTGGAGGCGCCCTCAAGGCTAGAGATAGGATTTTCAGGAGCTATATAAAGGCCCCTGGTGCTAGGAAATATTCATTCAACTCAGTATTAAATTCCTAGCAACTCTTAGAGCTTTTTTAGTGCGTAAAAGACTTCTCCGTCTACAGTGAATGAGACATTTCTAGTGGAGCTTTTCAACTGCCTTGAATTAACAACCACCTAGATTGTAACTAAGTTAAATTTCTTGTCTCTTCTTTTCTGTTATTTGATTTTATTTTACTGTTGCTATTTTAAGAGTTGAAAGCATAAGGAGGGTATATTTTATTTTGCAAGCAATTCACCCCTCCCCTCTTGCCGACCCCCGCTGCACCAACAGATCTCATATAAGAATGTTAAGATTATGAGTGATATGGTACTTAATAGAGGACCCTGGTGATATTAGGAAGTCAATAGTCAGGAGGGCGTGGAAGTCAAAAGTCAAGAGAATGTGACAGTCCAAGTCGAGAATTCTTGGCCTAGTCCAAAAGGGAAGTAGTGGTCAAAATCGGAAAATCCTTGTGGGACTAGACTCTCCCACCTCAAAAAACATCTCTCATTGGCATTAGCCACAGTCTACTCCTGATCGATTCCTTAGTCGACCGGGCCATCAAGGCTAAGTCTCCTTGTCCCTCCTAGGCATTGCCCCCAGTCTACTCCCGGTCAGTTCTGTTGGTACAATTTACTCTAATGATCTAACTCAGACTTTGATGAATGATAAGTGGTTTAAAGTTAGAGTATTTTATGGTCTATTTGCTTTACCAAGTGTGCATGAGTTGACGGGTCTGAAGGACCTGACACCAGGCTGAAATCCAGCTAGATTTGTTGGACCTGATAGCTGGTGTGAAGTCTGGATAGGTCCACGAGACCCTATATCTAATAGGAAGTTCGGTTGGATCCGCGGGACCTAATAATCGGCCAAAGTCCAGTTGGGTTCACGGGACCTGACAACTGGCGGAAAGACTTGGTGGGTCAAAGACAAAGTCGAGCCACTGTAGTTGGTAAGTGGAGGTAAGAAATTGGAGGAGAGATCAGTGAGGATGTATTCCCAGTTAAGGGAACCGTAGGTGTCGATCTAGCTTAGGTCTATTTGGGAAACCTAAGCTAATACCTTGACTAGATCCTGGTCTCAAGGAGACAGGATCTAATTACTACCATTATCATATTTTTAATGTGCTAACTCTATTTTACAAAATAATTTTTATACCTGGACTAACTCTTTTTTACAGGGAAGTGAAGACTGAAAAAGAGGGTCTGGCACCTAGACTAGCTTACCCTGCGGGTGCCTAGCCAGGCACCCGGGTGGTTCGAGAGCTCGAAATTGGTCCAGGTGCCCATACCACAAAAGTCAGTCGAACTCACGTCAATGATCCAAACGCCTAGAGGGGATCTGGGTGCTCAGAAGTGGATAAACTTGATGAATCAAGTTTCGATGAGAGCGCACCACGTCAGCACTGCCCAGGCACCCGGGAGGGACTCCAGGCACCCAAAATGGGCTTATATATATAATGGTATTCGATCAGCAGCTTTATAATATCATCTGCTATAAGTTTCATTCTTATGTTCTGCTCCAAAAAGGCTCCGACGACATCGAAAGGCTGCTCCAAAGTTCGAAGAACAAAATATTTCAATTTCCTTTCTTGTACTCAATACTTGTAACACATTATTCGAATTGATAGTGATTGCCCAACGAAAGCGATTAACGATCACGGGGCTTGGAATAAGAGTCATCACAGACTACAAACCAAGTAAAACTTTGACTTTGTTAGTGTTATATTTATTGGTACAGGGAGCACCAGACGATCGAACCTATGTTTTGATAATGACAAATGGTCCAAAGTTAAGATGTCTTGTTATCAAACAAGTGTGATTGAGCTTGCAGGAAAGTCCTAAGTGTTCTTAGGTAAAAGTCCTCGTGGATACTAGGTAGGTGGAAAATCCTAGGAGGAGATAACCTTAGATCCTAGGGGTGGTAACCCTAAGTCCTAGGGGTGGTAACCCTAGGTCCTAGGGGTGGTAACCCTAGGTCCTAGGGGTGGTAACCCTAGGTTATGAAAACCCCTAGGGGAGATAACCCTACGTCCTACGGGGTGGTAACCCTTGGTGGAAAATCTTGGTGGGTCGTGCACTTTGGGTGAAATCCTAGAGTCGGGGACTCTAGGTGAAAATCCTGGTGGTCGCAGACCAAGTGAAAGTCTGGACGGATCGTGGAGCGGACATCTAGCATGAAGACCTGAAGTCTCAGGCGTTAAGCAAAAGTCCAATTAGTCAGGAGGACTGGACTAGCAAAAGGTAAACTCTCTTGAGAGAAGTAGGTGAGGGCGCGTTCCCCGAAGGGGAATAGTAGGCGTCAGTTCGACCTAGGGTTTCTAGTGAAATCTGAAAGTCAGAATCGGACAGTCCGATGATTATGAAAACAGATTTTACTTCACATGTTATTGTAAGGATGTATACTAAAAGCCTAGCTTTTGGTATAAACATTTATCTAGAAATAAGAATCACATTGGTCAAATGTCTACATTTATGATAAATGTAATTGTTCAATTAATTTATATTGTAGATAACATGGTGTGTGGTGTCACACACAGAAGATCATGTTATTGGTTCCTTATAAATTATAAACAGTAGCTCACGACCAAGATGGAAAGGAATAAACCATTGGAAGGTCGTAGTGTAATTAGAAATTAGTTTATCTTAACTATATAATTACACTAGTACACTTAGAGTGTATTGAGTAGGACCATTTGAGGTCGTTTTTTTTATACTGACTTTATAAAGGAATAAAGACCTCAGTTATTATGGAAGTGTGCTCTTAATCCTAATATAATAACAAGCACATATATTTGATATTTATTTCTTTAATTTATCAATGGGTGAGATTTAGTTCGATAAATCAATAAGCCCGATAAGTTGGGAAATGATATCACTTATAGTGTGTGTTGTTGATTATAGAAGGAAACTGTGTCCTAGTAATCTAGGTTGAGAATGTCCTCAAGAGGAGCTCATAAAGATTGTCATGTTAAACCCTGCAGGTGGACTTAGTTCGATATGACGATGAAGTTGAGTGGTACTACTCTTGGAACTAGATATTAATTAAGTGAGTTGTCAGTAACTTACTTAATTAGTGGACATCCGACATCTTAAACACAGGGAGACTAACACACTCATAATAAGAAGTAGCCCAAAATGTAATTTGAGATTGGTGCGGTAGTTCAATAATAGTTCTCTAGTGGAATGAATTATTATTGATAAAATTAAGTTGTGTGTTCGGGGCGAACACGGGATTCTTAATTTTATCGGGAGACCAAAACCAATTCCTCCTCTCGGTCCCTATCGTAGCCTCTTAATTATAGAGTACTATACCCACCTATACTCACCTTCTTACCCATCCCATAGGGGCCAGCCAAGCTAGCTAGGAGACCAAGCTAGGGCCGGCCAAAGTTTGGTTCATGGGCGCTTCAAGGTGGCCGGCCCTAGCTTGGGTTCAAGCTTGGTGTGGCCGACCCAAATTAAAATAAAAGGATTTTTATTTTTAAAATTTTTCTTATGTGGATAACATGATTTAAAAGAGAGTTTAAAAATTTAAAATCTTTCCTTTTATAAGATTCTACAAAAGATTAAGAGAAGAGTTAAAATCTCTTTCCTTATTTGTAGATTAAAAGGTTGATTTTAATTTTGGTAAAAACTTTCCTTTTAAATATGTTCATGATTTAAAAGAAAGTTTAAAAATTAAAAATTCTCTTTTATTAGTTTCTACAAAAGATTAAGAAAAGATTTAATATCTTTCCTTATTTGTAGATTGAAAGGAGATTTTAATTTTCAGAGATAACTTTCCTTTTTGGAAATTATCCACATGTTTAAAAGAAAGATTTTAATTTATAAAATTTCTTTTTATTAATCAATCATGAAGGGATTAAAATTATTGGAGAAATTTTTATAAATTTCTAGAAACAAATTAGGAAGTTTTAATTTTTGTTTTAATTAAAACTCTCCTTGTCTTGGGGAAAGAGGTGGCCGACCAAATAAATTGGAGAAGAGAAAATTATTTTTAATTAAATAAATTTTCCTTTTCATGGCAAAAGAATTAAGGAAGTTTTTATTTAAATTTCCTTATTTGCCAAGATCAAGAATTATAAAAGAGGGGGTAGAGGAGGCTTCATGGTGAATAACTCTATTCTTTTTCTTCCTCTCTTTTCTTCCTTGGTGTAGCCGGCCCCTAGAGGTTCCCCTTCTCCTTCTCTCTTCTCCTTCTTGTGGTCGAGACTTCATCATCTCTTGGAGGCATAGAAGTGGTCGGATTTAGCTTGGAGAAAAGGAGAGAAAGGAGTTTTATTTCTTGCATCTCTTGGAGCTTGGTTGGTGGAAAAAGATCTTCATCTTTTGGAAGCTTTGTGCTTGGCCGAAACTTGAAGAAAGAAGAAGAAGGTGCTTTGGTGGTTTCTCATCTCGGAAGATCGTTGCCCACACAACGTCCGAGGTTAGAAGAGGAATACGGTAGAAGATCAAGAGGTTTTTCTAAAAGGTATAACTAGTATTTTTCCTTTCCACATCATACTAGTTATTTTTGGAAATAATACCAAATACAAGAGGTATACGATTCTAGTATTTCGAATTTGTTTTCGATGTTGTGTTCTTTTGTTTTTTCTTTTCCTTGTGATTTGATTGTTCTTTTCGGTAGACCTAAAGTTATTTAAGGAAATTAAATATTAACTTTCCTTAAAAGGCTTTGTCTAGTCGGTGGTGGTTGTTCCCATATCCAAGAAGGTCATGTGCCTCGCCACGTCAGTACTGGGAGCCAATTTTGGAAACTAATATTTAATGAAATTAATAACCTAGGTGATTTGGATCGAACGTGTTAAGTTCCGCAGGAGATCCGAGTCTAAACCTAAAAGAACAAATAGATTAAACTTTGGATCAAATGTGTTAAGTTCTGCAGGCGATCCAAGTTTAATTTAAAAGAACACATGGTAGCTAGGAAAAGGTTCAGGCCTTTGTATAAAATTTTTGTACAGTGGAACCATTAGGTTTTCTGAGTAGCAACCAACAGTTATTTGTTTATTTTCTAATGTATGTTTTGCAGGCGACTAACACTTTTTATAGGGTTAGATTCGTCCTTGATCGGTCGATCGAACATCCGATCGGTCGACCGAACACTCAAACAGAAGGATCAGATTTCCAGCGAGCTAATCGAGTTTGACCAAGGGATCGGTTGACATAACCTAGGGTTCAGTCGACCGAACAATGGATAGGCATCGGCGTGGTCAAGCCGAGTTGATTAAACTAGATGAGCTAGGAATTAGTCAACCGAACGACGGGATCGGTCGACCAAACAAAGACTCTTATTCGAGCAGGAGCATGTGGACGAGAAGCTGGGTAGGTTCAGAGGGTTCGACCTACTGAACACCTAGATCGATTGATCGATCAACTTCGAGTCAAAGACTGATCTCGAGATCAGTGGATCTGGATCAGATTTGGCTCGGTTATAAAAGGAGGGTCGACCAGCAGCTTCGGATAACACTAACAACGATTCCAAGATCAAGAACGAACAAACTGTTGCTCTTTCCTACTCTACTCCGACAATCGATAAACGACTTTTATTTCTAGTATTGCTGGTAACTTTATTATATTGCAATTATACTTAATATCTGTACTTATTTCTGAATCTACAGTGATTGCCCAACGTAAACAATCAACGATCACGGGTCTTGGAGTAGGAGTCGCCATAGGCTTCGAACCAAGTAACCAAAAGCGTTAGCGATTCTTCTCTTGTTTCTTTCTATCTTCCATTTGCGTTTACTTTGTGTTTTCTAAAACGAGTGAAAAAGCCACAAGTGTTATTCACCCCCCCCCCCTCCTCTAGCACGTCATCGATCCTACAAGTTTTTTGTTTTCTTTTTTCCACTACGTAACTTATTTAAACTCACGATTTTCAATGAACACTATTCACCTCCCTCTAGCATCTCTAGTATCAGAACGGGCACCGCTCTGAATTGGTGCAACTACCAATCAGGCAAGGGGGTGATTTTCAAACTTACTTTTAATATTTTTTTTGGTTTTGAGCTTTTTCGATATAATCTAAATTAGTACAATTACATCTTTGGATAAATTTTTCCGTTGCAAACTACTCTGAATTGGTGCAACACCAATCGAGTCTTAATATCTTTATTATCTCCCACACTGCTAATCCAAGACCTAGTCTTGGGAATTTTCTTCTTCTTCTTTATGTGGAAGGTTCTTTAAATGGCACAAAACTAAGGATACAACACCGTTCGTCCCCTGCTATTCAATGGGGATGCCTTTCCATATTAGAAGAAGCGGATGAAAGTGTACTTGAAGACCGACATCGATCAATAGTTCACCATCTGACAAGGATACATGGCACCAGTAGATGAAGCAACAAAAGTATATATATTGGTCAACCTAGAAAGATGGAATCCGGAAGACAAGAAAAAAGCCCAGATCGACTCGAAGGTAACAAACACAATCCAGTGTGGACTTACTAAGGAAGAATCAAACCGCGTCGGCCCATTCGATAACTCAAAGGAGCTATGGGATAAACTGATCGAACTACACAAAGGCACAAACGATGCAAAGGTAATAAAGCATGACTTATTATTAAATAATTTATTTAATATTAAAATGTAGGATAGAGAAACGACTACTCAACTAGAGAACAAGGATGTAATTAGGTATGTCTTGAACTCTTTTCCTCGAAATGCACTATAAGTATCTATAGTAGATGCCTATAAAGTTTCGAGGAACTTAAATAAATTAAAACTAGATGAGTTATTTTGTGAACTTGAACTCCACGAATTGACTAACTCAAAGCCGGTCGAGAAAGGTATGACACTTTTTGCAGGTTTCTCAAAAAAATCCAATAACAAGAACAAACTGAAGCCAGAATCTAAATTTGACTCAGAAGTCGACAAAGAACAACTAGTGGACACGGTCAAAAAAATGTTCACTAGAAGAAATAACAACTTCACCAAGAAGGACCTACAAAAGGTGATTAAATCAAATGACACAAAAGTGAAGATCACATGCTACGGGTGTAACAAGAAAGACACTACAAGCACGAGTGTTTAAAAATAAAAGAGGACAAACCCAAGATAACCAGAAGAAAGAAGACACTCAAGGCGACATGGGATGAATATTCTTCGGAAGAATCAAACATCAAAGATCAAAAGCATCACAACTATCTAGCACTGATAACATCCGGACTAGAATCAGAAAGCGAGACGAAACAAGATGACGAGTATGAAGATGAATCAAGCCACGAGTTCGCACTCGTTTCCGAAGGTTCGAACGAGGTATCTTCTATCCTAACCGCTAAATTTTTTAGAATAATTGTATGTCTAAATAAAAAATTAGTAAAAACTGAAAAATAAAATAACACACTCCTTAAGGAAATTTAATACCTTAAGGAACAATTTAACTCTCAGACAAAAACCTCTAACCCGATCAAGTCGAAAGACTTGAGGAAGAAAACGTTAAATTGAAAATTGAAATAATCAATCTAAGAGAATTATTAGAAAAAATCATAATAGATCCAAATACCAAGACATGATACTTGGATCTCAACGAGCTGTATATAATAAATCAGGGCTCGGATATAAGTCCAGCTCGACTATCAAAACCTTCATATCGCTAGTCACTCAAAGTAAGAAACAAACCAAAACCTGGGTTCCGAAAACATGCATAACCACACAAGTAGGACTCAATCAATTTTATGTGCCTAAAAATGAAATTCATCACCTAAAAACAAATCAAACTAAACCAACTAATACAAACCCAAAATATAAAAAGAAATCAAACAAATCAAATTCAAATAAAAAAACTGAATTTAAATCAAATAACTATAAAGTTAATTTAAATTAAAATTACAATCAAGTTTATTATAATTATAAAAATAATTGACATAATCCTAAAACTTAAACCGAAATTCAATTCAGGGAGAGACACAAAATTAGTTGACATCTCCAAAAATAATAATTTACCTAGCTGGGTAATTAAGATCAGCTTAAATAGGAACAAAAGTTTAACCTGACAAACATCACTGGAGAAGTTTTAGATGATAGTAAGTTAGGGAAACTCTATCTATGCATGTCTAGAAAGATATGACTTTGACCTAATGCATTTGACTTAATGGACCTAAATGAAACTACCCCTTACTAATTCTAGCTGGTTAGACCGAAGTTTTGTATTAAGTTCAGTGGATGAGACTATTTAGAAAATTTTGAAAACATGGTTACTATAATGATATCCAAGTGACTCACCGCAACTTAGAAGTTTATCTAAAGAATGCATGTTTATTGAATCTAAAGTTAAACTTGAATCTAACATAAGTTAAACCAAACCTTGAAATTCAATTTAACTCATCTCACAAAATCATAGAATCCCTTTGTTTGAAAACTTATATTGGTGAGATAAATAAGATTAAATTAAATCAAAATGTATTATATAAAATTAAATTAAATTATGATTAATTTTAATTAATTAATCTAAAATTTAATAATTAATTTCTTTAAACTTATTTGTAAATAATTATAAGTATATTGTTTGTACTTAAAAAGTAAGACTCTAGGTTAAGGGGAAGGATATTTATTCATTAATTTTCAAATTATAAGAAAACTATTCACTTCTTCGAAAAATTCCTTTTTTCTTAGTATTTTGAAATTATTTTAGCCTTAGCCTAAATCAAACCCATATAAAACATGATCCTATAGATCTAGGAATCGAGCATCTCACAAACACACTAGGTTTACCTTGATTGTGAATTCAAAACATAGAATGTCGTGAGATGTGTGAGCCTTTTGCTTGCACTTCATATGCTTATATCAGTGCATCAATATAAGTCTGTGCAAAAAATACAACAATATATTGATCAAGTTAAGTAGTTCTTTTTCAGCAAATATCTAATTGGACAATATTACTTAACTTGACTAACCAAGTGAAAACTGTTATCTTCTGTATAGCTGGCTAGTAACTAAAGGTTAGATATTTAAAGACTAATTTTAGATGAATATTTTTAAACTAAGTTTTTTATTTCTAACTTAAATTAATTTTTAAACAACTTAATTAATTAATTTTAAAATTAATTAACTTTTGAACTTAAATTAATTTCTTAACTTAATTTAATTTTTAAATAACTTAATTAATTAATTTTTAGCTTAATTAATTTTTCAACTTAAATTAATTTTTACATAATTAATTTTTAACTTAATTAATTTTTCAATTTAAAATTAATTTCTTAATATAAATTAATTTTTAAACAACTTAATTAATAAATTTTTAACTTAATTAATTTTCAACTTAAATTAACTTCTTAACTTAAATTAATTTTCAACTTAAATTAATTTTTAAACAACTTAATTAATTTTTTTTATTAATTTACATTAATTTTTTAACACCTTAATTAGTTTTTAATATTTTTTATAAATTTATTTTAACCCAAAAAAAGGGTTAAAATCTCGAACCCTACAAAACCCTCCCTTGGTTTCGCTAGGGGCACCCAGTATGGGGGTCCGGGCGCCCGAACCTTATTCAGGTGCCCCGCTCAATCGCGTGGTCCAGGCGCCTGAACACAATCCATACGCCCGGAGCACCTCTATATAAGGGAGCCAGCGGGCACCCCTTATACTTGCCTTATTCCCCTTTATACTTGCCTTATTCCATTTTTTTTTTTGGTTCTTCATTTGAACTCTTAGAAAAAAAATAGAAAAACGAAATTTTAAACTTTTGTCTCCTCCAGTTTTCAAGTCGCACTGCTGCAGATCAACCGAGGTCGTTACTTTTTTATAAATATTCATGATGCGTCGGTAATATTTTAAACTTAAACTTTATTTTTTAATTTAGAATTTTATTTTTAGAATTTTTTGTTTGTTAATTAGGAAAAGACCAAATACTGATGTTGGTCCTTCAACTCTTAGTACGAACCCTAGATTTTCAACAGACTAACTTAGGATTAGATTTTCTTTCTTTACATATGTTCCATTGCTTTCTAGATATCTAGATAGGCATTTCTTCATGCGATTATGCATTTCCTGTATAGAGGTCTTCGACTATTATAGGTTATAAAGTTTTTTATATTATTTTAGTTCCGTAAACATAGGTCTATGTGCTGAACTATATAACAACTTAGTTAAAGTTAATGATGTTACCTACTCCACTAGGGTCACCGGTACGAACTAGGGGTGTAAACGAATCGAATTGAGCTGAATATGCAGAAAAATCAAAGGTGTAAGGACCCGCGGGCGAAATTAAGGAATTTATTTATGAAACTATTTAAGGTCACACAAGCACAAATTAAAGGATTAATTTATGAAATATTCTATGAATTTTAGGAATTTTTCTAAATTTTTAATTGAATTTGTACGACATATTCCAAGGGATATAACTATTAAAATTGAGGGAAGTATATTATACTTGTTAGGTTGGGAGTTGATGAGCTTAATTAACTTAGGGATAGGAATTATAAACCTAGGTATTCACCTCTCGCCCCCGATCCCTCACGATTTCCCGAAGTCGCCGACACCTCTCGCTGGTCATCTCCGCACGGTGCTTTCCACCGTGCCCTAAGCTTCGACCGAGCGGCACTACACGTGGACGGGCTTCTGGAAACGGTGCGACCGGACTCGGGGCTTACAACGGTCTCTCCGACAGTGCAAAAGCCTCGGCGAGAGCTTCGAGCGGTGGTACGAGGAAGAGAAGGCAAGTTCACATCCTTGTGATTTCTTGAAATCCATGAGGTAAGGGAGAGTAACATAGGAGGTGAAATGCTTACGGATGAGGTTTATTTGATCGAATGGTCTGTGAATCCATGTTCTGTGATGATTTTTGCTTCGACTGTGGTTTCCTTCGGGTTTCGAGTGTGAATTTGGGTTTTCCGCAAGATGGCTTGGCTCTGTCGGGTTCTTCATGCTGATTTGAGTTAGGGTTCATGTTTTGATAGCCTTGATTTGTTGCGTTGGTGTTGGATTTCCTCCATGTACGGTCGAAGGATTTGGGACAAGATGATGGTACTTTCCTCTTTGATTTATAAAGCATTTGCTTCTTCTCGTGGGTTCTCTAAGGTTGGATAGATTCGGTTGCAAGTGTATTCCACTGTGATAGCTTGATATCTGCAAGGTACAGAAGGATGGGAAAAACCTAGAGAAGTTGAGACGCATGATATAGGTTCCAACAGTTGTTCTTCTTGTAGAGGATGGTGTTTGTTTTCGTTTCTTTCCTTGTGGAGGTTCCGATTGCCGATTGCTCTGATGGTAGATGTTTTTGATTGGTTTTCTTGTAGATGTATCCGAATGTTCTTCTCGTTGGAGATGTGTTCGATTGGTTTTCTTGTAGTCTTGTTGGAGATGTTTTTGATTGGTTTTCCTTAGAGATGTTGCTATTTGGCCTTCGCTCTGTTAAGTTGTGTCTTGGATTGGGGATTTGTGGTTGTGCTTTGGCTTTTGGATGGAATCGAATTCTTCATTATACTCTCTTGGTGGATTTGACTGGTATTAGATAAGCGGGTTTAATGTTGGATTCGAGTTTTCTGTAAATGAACAAAGTTTGGTGTGATGCACGTTACCTGTTTGTTAAATTGGTGAACAGAAATGCTTGTTGTGTGTTAGGCTCGATATGAAATTTTGGTTGAGGATGAGGATTCTTGTGGAGATTTTGGGTTTTGGAATCTTTGCGCAGTTCCTTTCGATACCAATTCCCTATTGTATGATGTCATTTATGTGTATGATTTGAGGTTTTTGTGAGGATTATGGTGTATTCGGGGTTGTATTCTTCTTCCTTGTTAGGTTCGGAATTCTGATCTGTTTCCGGCGATTTCGGCTGACTAGAATGGTGTTCTCTTTTCTTTTGGTTCTCGGTTTTCTTTACTGAGGTTTCTAAGAATTTCTGGGCTTTGGTTGCTCTGGTGGGGTTGGATCGATTGGATTGTTAATGGTTTCATCTTTTTATGTTGTTGTTAGAAATTCATGACTGACTTTGATAGGAAATTGGTTAGCTTGTTTTGTTGGAACCTTTAATCAATGCTGTTTGGGATTTTTGTGAGATGGATTTATTGGACTGATAACTGCCATAGGTACGGATTTGTCCTCTTTAAAGCTCATGGTCTTGTTTTGTAAGCTTTAATTACTATTTATCAGTTATTTCATTGCATGAGAATTCTATACTGCTTATAATTTTTCTTAAGTTAGGTAAAGTTTGATTGAAAAGGGTATTGTGAAATGGCATGGTTATTGGCTACAGGAGAATGGAATTAATGACTAAGTTATGTTATGTTATAGGTGGGTTAAGTTTTTATGTAGCTAGATGGTTGAATATGAACATATGTGGTAGCAGTACGGGATGGGTGACCCGGGATGAGCTCCGGGGAGGGCCCATCCAAACTTGACTGATATGGTTAGCTTCGGTTATATGACTGGATGCATGTTCTCTAGGAGGTACCTCTAGGTTCATGGGACTGTTGACTGGCTCTAATTGTGGTTACCGGATATGTGACATATTCACCCTTATTAGCTATGTAGGAACTTTTATATATCGTACCTTTCTTCGGTTCGCTGTATTTGAGATAAGTTTATGCATGCTAGTTACTATTCTTGCTACTTCATGGATATCATATTACTCAACTAGGATTATACTTGCTGGGTTCGTAGACTCATGATGCCTACATTACAGGGAGGATGTCTACTAGGAGCATGCGGACGGAGTAGGCGAGGAGGCGAGATGGACGCATGACACTGTCCAGACGTATAGGAGTGCAAGCATACTCATTCCGTTGTATGAGGTTCTTCATTTATATAGGGAGAGATTTGAGAATTCATTGTTACTTTTGTTAAACTCCTATTGGGATGTTGTTATTTACATTGGATAAGATAAATCATTATGATGGTATTGCACTACGGTTATCTACATAGCAGAGGTCGAGAGGGTTGAAAAAAAAAAAATTGAACACAGGATGTTTCACTCAAATTCGGCTCGAAATAGGTATATTCGAGTTCGAGCTCGATTTGAAGCTCGAAAAATTTTAAATTTTTAGTTCAAGTTTGGTTCGAATTAGGGCTCGGGTTCAATTTCAGCCCGAAAGATTCAAACATGTTCGCCAACTATTCAAATTATTACTCAAAAATAGGTACTCAAAAGACTCAAAATTTATTTTGATTTAATATATATTTAATTTATATTAATAAAATATTAAGGGTTGTGAGCGGCTAGTGAACTATCCAACAATATAAGTTAGGCTCGCATTCGACTCGAAAAAAAGTTTGAACATGTTCGAGTTCGACTTGAATTCGATAAATTTGAATACGAATCAAATGTTTTTTGAGCTGGCTCGAAAAGCTTGCGAGCCGGCTCGATTTGTTTACGCCCCTAGACTACAGACATTACGTTATCACCTACTATCATTAGATACCTTTTAGGATTACGACCCTCTACGTGTCCTTTTTTGTGCTACCCCTAGGAATTTGCCATTTGGTGATCCTAATTCACATATTACACTTGATACAATATACTCATATTTTTTGAGGGGACAACGCGTACCAACTATGACCCATTTTAGATTTGTCACCCTTAGGATCCAGGACTATGTCCTCTATAGGGTCCTAGTCACATGCACTCTACCTCTGACTACCCACGTTGTAGCCATGCCTTTATTTCACTCATTCATTTTTATGCATTGTGTCAGAGGCTAGATATAGATATCAGTTTGCATATCTTTCATACCATCATTTATTCAACAAGTATTATCACTAACTGGTGGGTCCATATGCCTTATTGTCATATCTTGACCTCCTACTTAGCATCATTAGGTATTAATGTCACCATGGGTGATGTCAGAGTCCTAAATGAGCTCGACATAGTAGGATCAGGGTGTCCTATCTTGGAGGAGAGAAGTTGGCATGTTGGCGCAATATCCCTTGGGTTAAGATTGATCAGGTTAACTAAGCTTGAGTTGGCTCAAGATTGAGTCTTGATGTTTGTGTTTCGTTGTTTGACAATATATGAAGATTGTTTTGATAATGTATGGAGATTACAGGAGCAATTGTTCATTTGGAAGATTGGTAAAGGTTGACTAGGTTGACAAGAAGAAGAGTCAAGTAGGTTAAAGTTGACCGGATACTTGATTGGGAAAGTCCTAACTGGAGGTTAGGCAAGGATAAGTCCAACGGGAAGGTTGACAGAAGAGGAAAATCCAAGTGGGTCATTGTTGACCGGACACTTGATGTTGAAAGTCCTAGTGAGTGAAGTCAGACAGAAGGAAAATCCTAGTAAGTGAAGCTAGGTAAAAGCCATGGTGAGTGAAGCCAGGCAGTGAGAAAATTCTGATGAGTGAAGCCAAGTGAAAGATCTAGTGAGTGAAGCTAGGCAAATAAAAAATCATATTGAGTGAAGTTAGGTGAAATACCCGATGAGTGAAGTTGGGTAGATAGAAAGTCCTGGTAAGTGAAGCCAAGTAGTTGGAAAGTCCTAGTGAGTGAAACTAGGCAGTTGGAAAAATCCTGGTGAGTAAAGCCAGGTGAAAAGCCCTGGTGAGTAAAACCAGACATGAGGAAAATCTAAATGGGTTAAGGAGGACCTCACTTGGTGATTGGAAGTCCAATGAGAAGTTAGCAAAGAGAAAGTTCAGATGGGTCAAAGGTTGATCGAACACTTGGCGGTCGTAAATCCAATAGAGAGTTTGCATGAACCTAGGAAGTTCAGACGTAGAAAACTTTTGAAGGTCATAATTTTTGACTTGGATATCGGAATGAGATGATATGTCAGATGTGAAATGAAGCTCATTTAGAGCTCTACACATTTTGCTACTTGCCAATCGATTGGCCAATCAATTGGGGGGGGGGGGTCAATCGATCAGCCAATCGATTGGTTGACGAAGAAACAGGGCAAAATGTCTTGATCGATTGGGTAATCGATCAAGATCTTTCCCAATCGATTAGCCAATTGATCGGGAGAGTTTAGGAGTGAATGTGAGGTTCTGAATCGATTGGGTGATCGATTGAAGCTGCCAATCGATCAGGTGATCGATTGAGAACGTTTCTTCGCGGGGAGCAGTGAGTTTCCCAATCGATTGGGAGAAGATTTCTGCGAAGCACAGTGAGAGCACAGAGGCACTCTGAATCGATCGGTTGATTGATTTAAGTCTCCTCAATCGATTGGTCAATCGATTAGAATATGGCTGTTGCGCAGGTTGCGAGGTTTCGACAACTGGGATCATTGGGATTTGATGTGGCAATCGATTGGGAGCAGGCCCAATCGATTGGGAGCCATAAAAGCGCAGATATAAAGGCGACGACGAGTTCAAATGTCATTCTCTCTTCTCCATCTTCTCCGCCAGTTCTTGGAAGTCTTGGGAGGAAAAGTGTTGTTGCATTTCCCATCTTCAAGAGGCATTCAAAGCAAGAAAAGCTTAAGGATTCAAGGTTCAAAGTGTCAAGTCATTTTCGATTTGTATTTACATTTTGTTTCCTTGTTTCGAGTTATTTTTTCTTGTTCTTGAGTTGTAGAGGTTTCTCCACCTCCGATTGTTCTGAGAAGAAGTTGTTTTCATAGTGAAGAGTGTGATCGACGTGGATCCTTGGATTAATCACCTTATCTTGAGATGGATACCCAGTAAATCTTACTTGTTAGCATTGAGATCTTGCTTTGAGTTTATTCACTGCAAAATCAACATCAACGAAGTGAGCTAGCGAGTGAGACCAGCTATTCACCCCCCTCTAGCTCCCGAAGTGATCCAACAAGGCCCAGCATCAGCCTGACCCCACAGCCTAGCCGTCGTCTGACCTCGCAGCCCAACCTCAGTCTGACCTAGATCTGGGAGAGGAGGCAAAGATACATGATCTCATAGTTGACCTTTTTGGACTGCCCTCACTTCAAATCCCTCGTACTTTAGATGACAGAGTCACTAGACTTGAGGTATCCATGATGAGTCTTTAACAAGAGGTCTCTGGTCTTTGACAGGATGTTTCCAGTCTTCGATAGGAGGGGCAACCTCGCCATACTGAGTTGATAGACATGTTACAATCTTGAGGTCCCGACCCCTTCTTCCTCGCCTTCTCAGTAGTTTAGTTTCTACTACGTTCTTCTGACTTACTGTTATTTGGTTTTCAGTTTACTTGCTAGCTATTTTATTTTATTTATCACATTATGTTTTATATTTCTTATTTTCCATTTCAATTGTTATGTATTTCTTGTGTTAAATAACAATATCAGATTCAGGAGAGGACCTAATCATTTTAAAATTTTGATCTTCTTTCTTTAAACATTACTTTGAAAATTTTGATTAGAAACTTCTCTTTAAAATTATTTTAAAAATATTTTTCATTTTAAAAATCTTTATTATATATATTTTTTAAAATCTCTTTAAAATTACCTTGATTTTAAAAAAAAAAATCTTTAAAATTACTAGATCAAATGATCTAAATTACTTTGAAATTTTTACTTTGAAATTACTTTGACAAACTTACTTTGAAAGTTTTTTTTACTATGACAAACATTTTAAAAACTTTTTGAAAAATATTTCCATTGCAAATATTCAATTCGAAATTGTTTTTACAAAAAGTTTTCTCAGAAATTTTTGAAAAAGTTTATTCAGCCACTTTTGAAAAAGTTTACTTAGAAATTTTGAAGAAATTTCCTTAAAAGTTTTTTAAAATAACAACTTTTTTCAAATATCTTACTTAGAAAATGCTCTTAAATTTTTTACAAATGATTTCAAACCTCACACTCAATCTAAAATATATAAAGTGGTTACTTTTTATTATATTTATGCATTAATGACTGACTTTATATTTTATGCTTGCCTTTCTTTTACTTTAATTTTTTTTTATGGATGTCAAAGGGCGGGGGAGGGGGGGGGGGGTTAATATAGAAAAATAACAAACAAATTTAATTAAGTAAACAAATTCAAAACTAATTTAGATCATTTGTTTATATTTTGCATATTATTTTTCAATATTATTTGTTCTAACTTTAACCCAGGTTGTCATTGCATCAAAAAATGGAGAGATTATTGGTGTAATTTACACTAATGATCTAACTCAGGTTTTGATGAATGACAAGTGGTTTAAAGTTAAAGTATTTTTTGTGATCTAACTGTTTTACCAAGTGTGCAGGAGTTTACGGATCCGAAGGACCTGACACCAGGCTGAAATCCAGCTAGGTCCACAGGACTCGATAGTTGGTGCAAAGTCTAGATAGGTCCATTGGACCTGATATCTGGTAGGAAATTCGATTGAGTCCGCGAGACTGACAATCGACCGAAATTCAGTTGGGTCTACGGGACCTGACTACTGGCGGGATGACCTAGTAGGTCAAAGACAAAATCAAGCGACTGTAGTTGGTAAGTGGAGGTAAACAACTAGAGGAGAGATCAGTGAGGATGCGTTCCCGATTAAGGGAGTTGTAGGTGTCAGTTCAGCTTAGGTCCATTTGAAAAACCTAATGATCCGGTAATGATATGGGGTCCCATCAAGCATGGGTCAAAGTAAGGAAGAGCAACAAATGTGGAAGATAAAGTTTAACGGGGTATCTTAGTCCGCCGAGCGGACCATGTATGCTCGAACGAGCTGGTTACGACCGAGCGAATGGTGATAGCTTCGTGGACAAGTAAGCCGAGCTCTGCCCTGGCCAAGTAAAATGATCCTCCGATAACAAAGAGAAATAAGCAGTAGTTGGTCTCGCCGACCAGGCTTTGCGTCCGATTAGAGCGGGAAAACTACGGACAAGAAGGAAGCAAGGAAAGGGACAAGTCGACAGGCCCTAAGAACTCCATTGAGCGGGCAGCCTAGCTGAGCAAATGTCGATCGACTGCACATGACCCCAGCAAGTATCTTGTCATATCCTTTTGAGAGTTTGTGTCGCCGACAGCAGAGCATGTCCAACAGGCATTTGTACGATAGAAGCTTCCAAGTTGTCATATCAGGGGATTGTTTGGCTACTTAAGGTATAGTATCATAGACACTTTCTGACTTATTTCTTCCTAGGACATCTAGAAAGATGTGCCTATGTCTTGAGACATGTGCACTAGCACTAGAATGACACTATAAAAGGGGGTTCTTTGCTACAGGAAAAGGTATGCGCAACTTCATCTTCTACATATAAGTGTTACAGTTTCCATTTCTTGAGATCCCTGGACACTGACTTGAGAGTCGGAGGGCCAACACCGGGAATGCCTTCCTTGCCCGACACTGGCACTTTTTGTCTTGCTGAACTACGTGGAGTTTTTGCAGCATCAACAGCACAGTCACATCCCCAACTTGTCATCTTAGTTGGTTTCGGATAGGATCACCTAAGCTGATACCTTGACTAGATCCTGGTCATGAGGAGATAAGATCTAATTACTACTACTATCACATTTTTAATGTGCTAACTCTGTTTTATAGGATAATTTTTATGACTGGACTAATTCTTTTTTTTAGGGAAGTGAAGGCAGAAAAAGAGGGTCCATGCGCCTGGAGTTGGTCCGGGCGCTCGGACTAGTTTACCCCGCGGGTGCCTATCCAAGCACCCGGGTAGTCCGGGCTTCCAGAGTTGGTCCAAACGCCCGAACCATAAAAGTTATCCAAAAGCTGAGTTGGAGCGTGACGATTGGCCGACCACGTCAACGGTCCAAGCGCCTAGAGGGGGTCGGCTCCTGAAAGTAGATAAACTTGATGGGCTAAGTTTCGAAGAGAGCTCGCCATGTCAGCATGGTCGAGGAGCCTGGGAGGGACTCCAGGCGCTCCAGGAGGGACTCTAGGTGCCCAAAATGGGCCTATATAAAAGTCTTCGACCAACATCTTCAGAATATCATCTTCTACAAGTTTCATTCTTACGTGCTGTTGCAAAAAGGTTCTGATGACACCGAAAGGCTGCTCCAAAGTTCGAAGAACAAAAGATTTCAATTTCCCTTTTGTTTGTCAATAACAATTATTTCAGTTCTTGTACTCAATACTTATAACAAATTATTCAAACTGATAGTGATTGCTCAACGATAGCGATCGACGAGCCTTGGAGTAGGAGTCGTCACAAGCTCTGAACCAAGTAAAACTTGACTTTGTTAGCGTTGCTTTTTGTTTTCTTTTTTTTCGTTGCGTAACTCATTTTAACTAGCGATTTTCGACGAATGCTATTCACCCTCCTCTAGCGTCTCTATGATCCAACAAGTTCCTTAGCCAACTAGTCATCAGGGCTAAGTCCTCTCATTTCTCCTGGGCATCAACCCTAGTCTACTCTCGATCGGGTCCTTAGTCGGTCGGACTACTATCAGGAGGCAACATTGTTAGGGAATCCCAATTGCTTGTCAGAAAATAACGGATATATATCCACCAGAGAATATTCCAACGCCATGACACGATAGTAAAACAAAGCATTCTGTTGGAACCCCAAGGTTGTTTTGGTGTGATCAACAAGTTAAGTTAGGTCCTGCGTTGTTTCTAACCTTGTGTCTAAGTGTGCAGGAGCTTAGGAGCACAGGTACTCGAGCGGAAGACGCAGCTAGTGAGAAGGACGACACGCTGTGCGTCCGAGGGACGAGGTGCTGCTGAAGAGTACACCGGCGGACGAGAAGGAAGTGTGCGCAGTGGTTCCGAGGTACGAAAGCCGGAGCGGAAGATTGCTCGGGGAGCAAGAGACGCAGCTAGCGCGAAGGTCGGCACGGGGTGCGACCGAGGGACGAAGTCTGCGGATGAGTACGCTGGTGGACGAGAAGGGACACACGGTAATTCCGAGGGACGAGAAGCCGGAAGGAAGCACGCTCGAGAAGACCGGAAGATGGGTTCGGGTGAGCCCTATTTCAGATGTCAGAGATCACCCAAGCAAGCAGAGCCGGAGCAAAAAGACCCGGACCAGAGGCGAGCTGAACCGGAGAAGAGAGCACGGACCAAAAGTCAACTGGGTTGACTTTTGGCTCTGGGGCACCCGGAACTGTCCGGGGCGCCTGGAGCTGTCCGGGGCGCCTGGAGTTGTCCGGGGCGCCCGGAAGAGACTTTTTCACAGGATCGAGCTTTGACTCGATCCAACCGTTGGGGGATAAATTTTATCCCCCCCAAGGCACCCGGAACCCTTCCAGGCGCCCCGACCAAGGCTATAAATATAGCCTTGGTCCAGAAGCTTTTCAACAATCACGATCATTCTATTTCCAAACACTTGTATGCTTTAGTTGTAGTTAAGCTTCTGTTTTCTGTGCCTAAACGCTGTAAGAGGCTTCTCCGCCTGAAGGAGTTTTTGAGCTTAATCTTCCTTGGATTAACAACCACATCGGTTGTAACCAAGTAAACATCTGGTGCCTCGTCTTTTCTTTTATGCTTTTATTTATCTGCTTAATTCATTTTACAAGTGTTAGCTTAATCGTTCGAGGAAGGGTTGTTTGATTTTAATTGACAGGTTATTTACCAACCCTTCTAGCCGGCCCAACGGTCCTACAAGTGGTATCAAAGCCGAGACGCCTCAGAAGGACTAACCGCCGTCTGAAGCAACAATGGTCGCAGCTAGCGACTACCCACCAGCATTCGAGGGGGAGCTTTCTTCATGGAAGCAACAAATGAAGGTATTTCTTAACTCTGATATTGGTATTTCTCTAATAATGAAAACAGGTTATGAAACACCGAAAGACACGAACGGAGAGAAAATCGACATACGCCTCTGGAACAAGAAGCAACGTGAAGAGTCCATGGTGAATGCTCGGGCAGAGTTTCACATTCTAAGCGCAATACCAACTAAAGATTTCGACAGAGTTGGAGAGTACAAAAGCGCGAAAGAACTTTGGGAAAAGTTCTTAATGCTCTATGAAGAACTGGTTGAAGTCGTCTCCTCAATAGACATCGAGCCGTCATCAGAAGAATCCGAGACGGAAGAAATTACCAAGACAGCCCCAACAGTCGAAGTACATCCCGAGATCGATGAAGGGGGAGAATCTTCGGAAGAAATTAATTCAACAGGGGGAGAACCAACGACCGACGAGGTAAGTAAGGTATGGCCTCTACCCTCTGAACAACTGGTTCAATTAATCAAATTACCTGAAGATTTTTGCGAACCAAAATTTGAATTATCGAAAGAACTTTTCGGATTAGAAAATCTTTGGTCAAATAATTGTTGCAAATTACAAAATATTTTTACGAAAGAATTATGCAACTTAGAAAAATTATCGAAAACCTTTTCCGGATCTAAAATTTTTTTCAAATTACAAAATAGTCTTTCGAACGAATTTTGCACATTTCCGAAAGAACTTCTTATATTGTTAAAAAATTTTATCAAGTTAAAATTTATGCTATTCAAATATTTTTGTGAAGTAGAAATTCAAAAAATAAAAATTAACATGATACAAATTTTTACATGTTTAATACCTGCGGTTTTAAATCTGAAAAAGATTGATTTAAGAAATTATGATAAGTTAAAATGGAAATTTAAAACTTTCTAATAAATAGAATTAAGAACTAATAAATGCATAGAAATTTTTTATGTTTAAATTTTCTTGCATAAAAGTCTTTTTGGCTTAGAAAGTTTTTTTAAAAACTTTTCAAAAAGCTATTGTTGACTTAGAAATATTTTAACAGATAACTTTTCAAAATTTTCTAAGTCTTTAAACCCTTAGAATTTTAAACCCCATTTTATTGTGATCAAAGGGGGAGAAGGAAAGTATAAGTCTAGGGGGAGGTATAAATTGAAAATTAAAAATTTTTGAAATTTAATTTTTTCTACCTTGTTGCACATTATTGCAATAAATTATTTAATTTCATATCTATTTTTGTCCCTAGCTTAACTTGGGTTGATCACACCAAAAAGGGGGAGATTGTTAGAACCCCAAGGTTGTTTTGGTGTGATCAACAAGTTAAGTTAGGTCCTGCGTTGTTTCTAACCTTGTGTCTAAGTGTGCAGGAGCTTAGGAGCACAGGTACTTGAGCGGAAGACGCAGCTAGTGAGAAGGACGACATGCTGTGCGTTCGAGGGACGAGGTGCTGCGGAAGAGTACACCGGCGGACGAGAAGGAAGTGCGCGCGGTGGTTCCGAGGTACGAAAGCCGGAGCGGAAGATTGCTCGGGGAGCAAGAGACGCAGCTAGCGCGAAGGTCGGCACGAGGGGACTAAGTCTGCGAATGAGTCTGTTGGTGGGCGAGAAGGACACACTAATTCCAAGGGACGAGAAGGAAGGAAATACGCCGAGAAGACCGGAAGATGGGTTCGGGTGCCCTATTCCGGATGTCGAGATCACCCAAGCAAGCGGGCCGAGCGAAAGACCGAGCTGAACCGGAGAAGAGAGCACGGACCAAAAGTCAACTAGGTTGACTTTTGGCTCTGGGGCGCCTGGAACTGTCCGGGGCGCCCGGAGCTGTCCGGGGCGCCCTGAACCCTTTTGGGCGCCCGGAAGAGACTTTTTCACAGGATCGAGCTTTGACTCGATCCAAGCGTTGAGGGATAAATTTTATCCCCCCCCCCCCCAGGGCACCCGGAACCCTTCCAGGCGCCCCGACCAAGGCTATAAATATAGCCTTGGTCCAGAAGCTTTTCAACAATCACGATCATTCTATTTCTAAACACTTGTATGCTTTAGTTGTAGTTAAGCTTTTGTTTTCTGTGCCTAAACGCTGTAAGAGGCTTCTCCGCCTGAAGGAGTTTTTGAGCTTAATCTTCCTTGGATTAACAACCACATCGATTGTAACCAAGTAAACATCTAGTGCCTCGTCTTTTCTTTTATGCTTTTATTTATCTGCTTAATTCATTTTACAAGTGTTAGCTTAATCGTTCGAGGAAGGGTTGTTTGATTTTAATTGACAGGTTATTTACCAACCCTTCTAGCCGGCCCAACGGTCCTACACATTCCTCTACTCAATGAGAGTTTGTGTACCTCATCCTTCATCCGACATTCCTTGACACCCGACATGCTTTGATGTCTCATGATTACGAAAGTTATGATAGACATTATAAAGGCGAAGGTCCACTCTGTTAGCTAAGTACGCGTACATACGCACACATCTACTACTATTCGTGTTCTTCTCTTTCGCGAAGGTTGACTTGAGCGTCGGAGCGCCTGCGCGAGATACCTCTTCCCTAATTTTTGGGATCTAACGCTCTCGTGTGATCTATCTGCATGTGTGCAGATTCGTGGTACCCCGGGGAACGGTCCTTGCTTGGCCTCACGTGAGGGTATGAGGTAACCGGTGCATCCGCAGGTTCGAACCCCAAAGTCCTCCCTCAGCCGATGTGGTCATCCCTGTCATCAGTTCTCTGTCTGACTCAACTTCCAGATGGATCAATAAGGAAGCAAGATTACAAAAAAAAAAAAAAAATAGACTTAGAGTCATAGTAAGTTCTGAGGATTGACGGATCATTATTTTAACTAGAATTTAGGGTTCAGTGGCGGAGCCACGTTTATGGCTACCCGGGTTGTAGCCCGGGTAACCAACGACATGAGAAAGGAAAATATAGTGGAAAAAGGGGAAAAAATAAGGAAAATGTGAGCTAGCCCGGGGCAATGATGTCGGCATCGACAGTTAGCCCGGAGCGACGACGTTGACGACGCCGACATCAAAACTTGTGGGCCACATCCTAATATCTGCCCGGGTAGTTCGTCGAGGCTGGCTCCGCCATTGTTAGGGTTGAAATCAAAATTATTAAATTTAAATTTATTTTCATCTTCTTAAATTTAAAATTTAGATTTTTAAATTGTTAAAATCAATCTATACTAATATTAATATTTGAAAATTTTAAAAATCATCCTAAAAGTCTGGCTAAGCCACTGTCCTGTCTGTGATTCATCTCCTGTTAAAGTGTGTGAAGCATGGGCCGCTAAGGTGATGAATATTTTTTTGAAAAAAAATTACAACACGAACCAACTAACAACTCAATTATTATTCATCTTCCATAACTCAGAATATTATTCCCATGCATTTGCAAATTCAGTAAAACACACTTAATTTAGCAATTTATTATTCCCCCTAGCGAAAAACATTCAAGAGCTGGGATTAATTACACTTTTAGAGGTTTATTATTCCCCCTAGCGAAAAACATTCAAGAGCTGAGATTGCACAGCAGCCGTGACGATGTGGAATGCCCTTTCCGTCGGGTGAAAAGCATCCCAAAATATATACTTATTCGTCTCTGACTCCGGGCACGTGCATGGACTAAACTTGTTACAAGAAATCGAAGCTTCGAATTCTCCAGTTCCACAGCACCCCTTTGTTGTTTCCTCAAACCCTATAAATTAAATTACATTAAAAAAATCATAATTAAAAAGTAAAATAAAATGAACAAAAACAAGAAGAAAAATCAACTATTACCATAATCCGGACCATGTTGTATGAGATCGACTATTATATCGAAGATGCCCAAGTAAATGATCCGACTTCCTGGAAGATCCACGTTGATCTGGTTTAAGCTGTTGGATAGCTCAAAATTGAACGAGGAGGCAGCTTGGTTGTAAATGTCCACACAGTCTCTGTTCTTTCCTCCTCTCACAGTCCTCGACACAGGAACACAGCCAAGAGGAGGCAGTCCAAATACTACAATCCTTCGAGCTCCCAAGTTGTATAACTCCTGCCCCAACAATATCAGTATATTTCGATTAACACTAAACGAGTCGACTGGCAGTTTGTAATTAATATCATCTCGAATATATATACCTTTACAAAGTTGGTAGCGGCGTCGACCAGGTAGTTGATGTAAGAAGGCAGATCGAAGGTCTTTTGTCTGATAGTGGTAAAGAAGTAAGTGGCCAATATATCATTGTTCCCGGCGAATACCACATGAGGGCTTTCTCTTATTATGGCATCTGCCGTTTCCTCACCGGCAATGGCTACTAGCTTTCTCCTATACTCTTTGTGCATCTCCAATTGATCCCACATCGAGAAAACTTGCTATATACGACGACGAAAATGGTTTAAAATGTCTGTTTATTATTGGTGACATGATATAGGTAATACCTACCGCTATCACAGCTGTGAGATTATCGTAACCTGTACCAGCAGAGGCAAAGCTTACTCCGGTGAGCAGGTCACCGTCTTCCAGATCAGGAGCGTAATAAGGGGGCAAAAGATCTTTTATACCGAGCATCGATGCTGCGATATTATACACAATATATGCTGATGACGAGGAGAGATATCGGTCGTAGCTAGCAATGGTGGATGGAAATGGCGATTAATTACCAATCATATCCGAAGGCATTTTGCCGTTGCTGAACCTTCCCGTTGGTTGGCGTCCTTGGAAATCCCTGCCATAGGGAGGGAAGTCGGCCTTGACCGTTGTGATTATCATGTTGTTGTTTCCTGTGTCCACGATGGAGTCGCCGAACACGAGCAAGGCAGGAGCCATTGGGCGTTCTTGAGATAGAACGGTTGGAACCGGGATGATGATCAGGATGAGAAGAAGATTAATGCAGAGGAGTATGGAATTCATTTGATCATCCATGGATCTCTGGGATGAGGTTGGACTTCACGAAAGCTCTTTTTAATGCATGATGATGAGGTTGGACTATCGCATGAATTTAAAGTATCAAATGTAGATGGATTTCGGTACCAGACCATTTATTGCGCCGAAATTAGTGAACATTATTAATCTGTAACAGAAGTTTTTTCCTTCTTTTGCATCTAACGATGGAAGGTTTTGCCTCGATGAGCAGAGAAGTTTACTTTTAATTTTTATATTAGTCTATCGAACCAACTTGACTAGCCTGGTCTTAAAGATCACCGGTTCCGATATAGACAATACCGCAACCAGTCGGATTCGGTTCCCTACTATGAAGAGATGCGAATCTAGTCCACGTCTGGTCAATAAAGATGCACAACTGGATAAAACAAAAGAGGTCTCAACCAGTTTTTTAGGTCTAATAATAAAGTATTTAGATCTTTAATATTTTTTTAAAAAAATAATATTAATTTTAAAAAATATATTTTTATATAAAATTTATTTATTTTTGATTTTTTGAGATGCAAAACTACTAATTAATATTTTTATATTTAAGTTTTGATAATAACTTTTTAATTAATAAAATTACTAATTAATGTTTTGAGACATTATTGAATGTGAATAAGAATTTATTAATTTTAATTAAAAAAATCTGTCGAACCAATATTAATAAGTATTGTCAATAATATTTTTTTAAGTTATGCATGCATTAATATTTTTTTAAAAAATTTAAATTTATTATTTCTTTTAAAACTTTTAATTATGAAAATAAATTTAAATCATCAATATTAACTTGTTTCATGTCGTAAAAAAAATTACCTTTATATATCTTCAATGGTTCAAACTAGTTGAAGTAAAAAAAAATTGATATAACCAATAGTATAATTGAAATAATTAATTTTAAAAGATTTTTAATGAAATTTTGATCTCATTAATTTCATTCTCATTAAATTATTTATTTCTTCTAATTATATATTTTTCATAAATTTTTAATTTTATATTAGAATTTATTTTCTCTATTATCATAAAAGAATAAAACACCCCATTAATTGGGGCAATTGTGTCTGACCTTCCTTATGAAAAGAGCTATTATGATAAGATAAAATATCCTAATTTACCTATATACATCTAAATGGGTGGTGATACTAGATCGTCTGAAATGAATTATCACTTTTTACGTAATTACTAAAAAGAAACAAGATCTGTCGAATAATTTAATTTCATGTTTTTATATTATAAATATTTATTAACAATATTGATTATGTCCGAGATGTGAAGTTGGAAAGTCAGAATGTGATGGCATTGCTGATTGAATGAAAATTTTGCTCATACTTGCAAGATAAAATCAAACCAGAGAAGGAGTATTTTTTGACATTGATCTTCCGACGCTCAAGTCAAAGACAAAAAAGAAATGAAAAATGATAAAGACAAAGACTTATTTTTCTTGCCCTTTTATACCTTTTCTTAGTGACCTACCATCTTACCCTATTTAATTATATTAATTATCTACATAAGGTATCTTTATCTTGGATTCTGTATATTTAATGATAGATGGAGTATTCTCCCTTGCTTTCTCTTCCTCAAGACCGTTAGTCTTCTACTTTATTACTTCGCATGACTGATGTCAGTGTCATATCCGATAGGCTGATGTAGTCACTTCTGTTCGGATTAACTTTGCTTAAACTCTGATGTTGACCGCTTTGACTTTGACCTACACCGTGACTATTCACCCGTGCAACGTAAGTTCTTATCTCCACATCAAATATTAATCGTGGATAATATACCATATTAAATAATTATTCTTAATAAAAATTTAAATTTTTTAATCTAATAAAAAAGAGTGATGTAGGAAAATCATATTGAGGGAAGAGTAGGGCGTGCTTTGAGAGTACTATCGGTGAGGTATTGAAAGAGCATTTAAATTATTATCTACACATCTATGGTTTAATCTCCGACTATAGTAAATTTATAGGAACTTTTTTCTAAATGGGGCACATAGCCAAAAGATGTTGTTTTTTGGCTGCCCCGTCGTGAGTACTTTCCAATTACCTTGGTGGTCGATGAAAAAATTTTGTAAGACTGGGTCGATCACACTAGGATTAGTTAATAAGGCTAACTGAGTTTATCATTTTTTTTTACTGTTCTTTAAAAACTAGCATCATCTTAGTATTGATCTTCTTGTTACTGATTTACAAACAAAGACAATGTTGATTTTTACAAATCAGTACTAAAATTTTAAACCAGTACCACTTAGCCTTAAGTGCTGGTTTAGGAAGTAAGGTGGTATTGATTTATAAAAATCAGCACCATAGTATTAAATTTTATAAACCATCACCAATACTAATTTATAGCCTTGTTGCACCATTTAATACTGATTTTTACAATCTAACATTATCTTGATACTGGTTTGTAGTCTTAATACACTGCTTGATAATGATTTCTATAAATCAATACTAAGATAATCTTGATATACCACTTAGTGCTAGTTTCTACAGATCAACAATAAGATTATGCTGATTTGTAGAAAATTTAATATCACTTTGGTACTAATTTAGAGCTTGGATGACCATCACTATTTCAGTGTTGATTTTAGGTAGAAAAAAAAGAAGAGAATTGTTGTGCTGGTAAATGAGAGAGTTTAAAATATTTAAATTTTGACTATGTAAAATTATGTATGTCGTACACCACCACATATAAAGATGTGTAAATATCATTCTGCTGGTAAACTAATCCTAATTTGTTACAGCATCACCTGAATTAATAGATAAAAGTTATTGAATAAATAGACCTGTTGACTTGATAGAGACAACATATGATGAGAGGCAGTGACTACAGTGACATCCATAATGAGAGATTTGGACAATTTAACTTATTAATATCTTTATGATAGATTGCTATGTATACTCTTCCCATTAATTTTAAAGGTGAAGATCAAATTATTCCAACTAAAACAAATCAGAAAGCACCAATAAATAATAATGATGAACTATGAACGTCGCAAGTCAAAAACTCAATTAGTTGCTCGGAAAATACATATCCAACATCTCCTTTCATGACTATCATCTTCTTAATTTTAAGTTCGTTATTTTAGTTGATATTAGATATTCAATTTATATTGATTTAATTCTGATATGCTAAATCTGGTCTCACGTAAATTTTATATCAATTATTAAAATAAATAAAAAATATTTACAATAAATAATTTATTAATTTAATATTTTTAGATTAACTGCTATTAATTACAATTTATCCATTAATTTAACCCTGAGCTACCTTAAAAAATTAAAAAGAAATTCTACTCCATTACCTCGGACCTTAATCTGGCCTTCGCGAATGAAGAAGTGGAGCTGGGCCCAACATGACCCAATAACTTTTGCAATCCAAGTGGAGATACAAGAAAACTATTCTATATTTATTTTCGTCCCATTATTCAATAAAATGACGGCAATTTATCAAAACACGTACTACGGTTAATGTATTTACCAAAAAAACGCATCACAGTTTTGTATTTACCAAAAGGCGGAGTTTACCAAAATCAATCCCCAGATTATCCCTCTGGCTAACCTGGCAACTACCTTTTTCAAACACATTTTTCCAAGCATCCAAGCCGAAAGTAGAATAGAAAAATAATTTTTGGTTCGGATACACGTCTTCTCACCGTCTCTCTCCCTTTGTCCCTCTGTGTGGTGTTATAAACTTGAAAGAAAAAAAAATATGAACCCTGCGCTTGCCATTACTGCTCGTGGTGGTTGGCGATTGCAATAGATCAGTTAGGTTTATGGCATAATTGCATAAGAGTTGCTAGAAGAGACAAAGGACAAATTAAGTTAAGAAGGTAAGCCGAGAAGGACAAACTTCTTGCAAGAGGGAAATGAGTAGAAGCACACATTTAAAGATTTAAACATGTATGTATGGATTTTTTTTACTGTAAAATAGGGTGGTGAAGGTAAATAAAAAGTACACCATTTGTCTGTGAAGGGTGGCAGCAAAAAGTGGTATTATGGTTAATTTTGATTGTGTGGGGAATAATATTCAATAACACCTGAATTATGATGTAATAGAAGACTTAATCGATTTAATTCATGTTAGTTTTTGACGTTGATAGTTAAGTTTGGCTAGGGTTTAGTCAGTGGTGGTCCTAGTTTACAAGAAATATCTGCTTCAAAAGTGGCTTGATATCTATGAGATCATGCCCAACGTGGGCCTGATATCTATAATATCAGGCCCACGTAGAGCCTGATATCGATAATGTGTTATGTGGTTAAAACTTTGCTTTTATATCAGACCGTTCCTAGTTTGAGCAAAATTACAATTTAACTACAAAAAATGATTATGTACTTGCAAATTTACTAAAATAGTTTTTTAATTTATTTATCAGGGATGATCATATAACTGACGAAATTCTATATGAGATATGGAATACTCTTGATGCAACTTCTAGCATTGGACATGCAGATAATGTAGGAGAAGTATCCAGAATAAATATTCCATCATCTTCACAGTATACTTGTGTGCATAACACAAATAGAAATACGAGCAGTAATTTCACATTTGATCTAAATGAAGAAGCTAGTATTCAAGAAGATGAGGTTCTGAACCCGTGTGCAACACTTGTTGATTACTATGAGCCTAGTTGGAGTGAGGAGGAAGGGTATTATAACCGAAATGGAGAGGAAATGCAATGCAATACAAATGTACAAGAATTCTTTGCCGATGATATGCAGATTGAACAATATGAAATATCTCAAGAGCAGTATAGTGACTTAGAGGAGGAGTTCCCAAGGAGGAGTTCCCAATAGCTGATGATCCATATATTCTAAATTCTCGATTGCTCCAAAGGCCAATTGAAGAGGCAACAGATCAGCATAAATTTTTTGTAGGACAGATATTTCAGTCTCGACAAGAGTTCAAGAATCAACTTGTGAAGCATGCCATGGTTAAACATATGAGATATAACCCAGTTGACACTCGGAAAAATAAAGTAAAAGCTGTCTGCTTCAATCAACCGTGTAAGTGGAGAGTAGTTTTCAGGGGGGATGTCGAGTTCATTGTTACGAAATATATAAAGGAACACCAATGTGGCACCATTAGGGAAAGTGCTGATCATCAAGCATGCTCTTCATCCTTTGTAGCTTCTTTTGTTGAAGAGCAATTTCTTGCTAATGAACAATACAAGCCAAGTATGATTATAACAGATATAAAAGCCAGGTTCGGAGTGACCATATCCTACAGAAAAGCTTACATAGCTCGAGAGAAAGCGATGAAGAAAGTTGTTGGAGATTATGATCAAGCATATAGAGATCTTCCACTATATCTGCGTGAGTTAAGAGTAAGGGATCCTGAAACCTATGTTGCACTACACAGGAATGGGGATAATCAGTTCCAACGATGTTTTTGGGGTTTTGGAGCTTGTAGGAGAGTATTTAGGTCTTATCTGCGTAAATTAATTGGAATTGATGCCACACACCTAAGAGGCAAATATCCGGGTGTGTTGTTGATGGCTACATCAATATATGCTAATGACAATGTCCTCCCAGTAGCCTTTGGAATCGCTGAAGTTGAATGTGGGTCTGCATGGGAGTGGTTTCTGGATCATACGAAGAGATTCTTTAATGTTGATCCAGAGTCAATGAGTATAGTATCAGATAGACATCGTGGCATTATAGCAGCAGTTAGGAAAGTATACCCTACTGCCCATCATGCTTTTTGTTGCCACCACATGTCTTGCAATATGGTAACAGATACTAGGGTTGTTTTGGGCAGCTGCTCGAGCAAACACAACACTACAATATGATCTCATAATGCAGTCCATGCTTGAAAAACATCCAGATGCTCATAAGTGGCTTCAGAACATTGACCCTAAAAGATGGGCTAATGCACACTTTAGTGAGAGAAGGTACACAATGCTAACCACCAATTGTGTAGAGAGTTTAAATGCTTTGTTCAAGGAGACGCGTGAACTTCCGATAAACATGTTAATTGATAATACCAGAAGAAAGGTAGCTCAATGGTTCTGTAACCGTAAGGAGGAAGCGTCGAAATGGTATGTAGCGTTGACACCTCATGCTACCAAAGAAATGCAATCAAGGAGAGAGAAAGCTAGACGATATAAAGTCCACCCCTACTCTCAATCCGAAATGGAAGTAGAGACATGGGGTGCTTCATACATTGTTGATTTGGAGAGGAAATATTGTAACTGTGGGGAGTTTCAAATTTCAGGATTGCCTTGCTCACATGCAAATGCCGTCATAATTCACCGAAACATGGATACACTCCCATATTGTGAGCATTACTTTCATTCACATAATTGGAAAACGACATACATGGATCGTATTTACCCCTGTCGAAGCAAAGAATTTTGGCCTAGGGGTGTCAACAACATTATAGTGCTATGTCCCTGTAGCCTTGTGCAGCCTGGTAGGCGAAAGAAGGCAAGGATCGAGTCAAAACATAATGGGAAGGTAAAAATCAAATGCAGCAGGTGCAAACAACTGGGCCATAATCGGAGGACCTGTAGAATGCCGCCATCCTCGGGTGCTTGACTGAATTGTAACTTGGAGGAGTTGAGGCATATGTTTTGTATGAAGTACATAAATAGGTTTGTAAGACAAACAGTTGTTAAAAGTGATGTTTCTGTTATATACGTTTATGGAGTATTTAGTTTGTGTTACAGTTTTATGGTAGGTATGAGAAGTGTAAACCATCACCTGCAAGGCAGAAATAATACTTCACACCATATCTCCATTGTGTCAAATAAAAATGTGATACATTTCAATTCAACAGGAAGGGGTTCGTAATTTCAAAGTCACATTAATATGTAGTGAAATATAGATGTGTTAAAACATGCACAAAGGGAGTGTAGTAATCCATTCCATAGGGTAGAAAAGAAAAGGTGTGCACTGTTCCGTGCCAACTGGCACGGAGCCATACTTCGTAATCCATGGTGTATAAATTATGTTTGACAGCATAAATACCATCTCCCCACCATGACCTTCACAGGGGACTTGATTTCATGAAAATCCAAGTAGGGGAGGGCCATCAGTGGGTTTTGGTCAAAACCCACTGATGGACCTAGACACATCGGATTGGACCCATTTCAGCGCTAGTGGTATTCTGGAGTTGCAAGGACTCAGAATCTGGTGGCAAATAAATGTTTAAATATTTATAGGTGCTGGGAAAAATTTAAAATACAATCAGCCTCCGTTGGGCCTGATATGCTTGGATATCAGGCCCAACGTGGGCCTGATATGAGTGCATATCAGGCCCAACGTGGGCCTGATATCCAAGCATATCAGGCCCAAAGTGGCCTTGACACTTATAAATGGCAACTGGCACGGAGCCATACTTCGTAATCCATGGTGTATAAATTATGTTTGACACCATAAATACCATCTCCCCACTAAGACCTTCACAGGGGACTTGATTTCATGAAAATCCAAGTAGGGGAGGACCATCAGTGGGTTTTGGTCAAAACCCACTGATGGACATAAGCACATCGGATTGGACCCATTTCAGCTCTAGTGGTATTCTGGAGTTGCAAGGACTCAGAATCTGGTGGCAAATCATTATTTAAATATTTATAGGTGCTGGGAAAAATTTAAAATACAATCAGCATCCGTTGGGCCTGATATGCTTGGATATCAGGCCCAACGTGGACCTGATATGCGCATATCAGAATATGGTGGCCATTGCTTGAATATAGGCGCTGGAATTTGAAATACATCAGCCCCGTGGGCCTGATATCCATGCATATCAGGCCCAAAGTGGCCTTGACACTTATAAATTGCAACTGGCACGCATGGCCGATGCTTCGTAATCCATGGTGTATAAATTATGTTTGACAGCATAAATATCATCTCCCCACCAAGACCTTCACAGGGGACTTGATTTCATGAAAATCCAAGTAGGGGAAGGCCATCAGTGGGTTTTGGTCAAAATCTACTGATGGACCTAGACACATCGGATTGGACCCATTTCAGCTCTAGTGGTATTCTGGAGTTTCAAAGACTCAGAATCTGGTGGCAAATCATTATTTAAATATTTATAGGTGCTGGGAAAAATTTAAAATGCAATCAGCCTCCGTTGGGCCTGATATGAATATCATTTAATAAAGCAGTATTCTATCTCCCCCTAATATAAACTCCAAGCATTCTTACAGGGGCCTGATCAAAATAATAAAATAACATCAATTTTAATAGTCACCTTCCATAGGGTAGAAAAGAAAAGGTGTGCACTGTTCCGTGCCAACTGGCACGGAGCCATACTTCGTAATCCATGGTGTATAAATTATGTTTGACACCATAATTATCATCTCCCCCCCATGACCTTCACAGGGGACTTGATTTCATGAAAATCCAAGTAGGGGAGGGCCATCAGTGGGTTTTGGTCAAAACTCACTGATTGACCTAGAAACATCAGATTGGACCCATTTCAGCGCTAGTGGTATTCTGGAGTTGCAAGGACTCAGAATCTGGTGGTAAATCATTATTTAAATATTTATAGGTGCTGGGAAAAATTTAAAATACAATCAGCCTCCGTTGGGCCTGATATGCTTCGATATCAGGCCCAACGTGAGCCTGATATCCAAGCATATCAGGCCCAAAGTGGCCTTGACACTTATAAATTGCAACTGACACGCATGGTCGATGCTTCGTAATCCATGGTGTATAAATTATGTTTGACAGCATAAATACCATCTCTCCACCAAGACCTTCACAGGGGACTTGATTTCATGAAAATCCAAGTAGGGGAAGGCCATCAGTGGGTTTTGGTCAAAACCTACTAATGGACCTAGACACATCGGATTGGACCCATTTCAGCTCTAGTGGTATTCTGGAGTTTCAAAGACTCAGAATCTGGTGGCAAATCATTATTTAAATATTTATAGGTGCTGGGAAAAATTTAAAATGCAATCAGCCTCCGTTGGGCCTGATATCCAAACATATCAGGCCCAAAGTGGCCTTGGTATGGTATCCTTTCTTATAAATTTAATTTACAATAATTTTATTCACCATAAATTTTAGTTACACAAACAGTAAATTATTACTACAATAAATTATTACAATTGTTCACTATTTCTATAGTTTAAAATTTTTGTCAGACATGATTTTGTGTCCAAGTCTAAATCTATAAGCTCTCATATCAGCTTGTACAAAGTCTGTAGATCTCCGGAACATCAAACTCTCTGCATAGCGCATTATTAAAAAAGCACAATCCAACCTACAAAACAAATGCACAATCCATTATAGAAAAGGCAAATAGAATTAGTATGGAACATACACTAATACTTACGATTTGCTTTGTGTGGACCCAATAACTTGCATCGTTTTATACTCTCTCCCAGAGAATGGTTCTAAACCTTTATGCCATATGTGATAGTATGACCAGTTCAGCTCCTTAAAAAACAACACCTACAAATATCAGACCATAGTAATTAATACATAAACAATGATTATTGGATATAAGAAATTTGTTACTTACAGTTTGATTAAAAACATAAGTGTAATTTTCTGTGGTGCCAAGAGAGTTATAATGAATTATTTATCGTTCCTCCAGGTACATGACCATTAGATGCCAATGATCATCTTGGTTATGTAGAGGACAAAAAATATATCTAATGTCCTTGTCGTCATATGTTTTTGCAGTTTGTTTCAATGCATCCACGTGCATCATTCCGAACAAGTCCTATACAAATAATAGAGCTATTATGGTGACTGCATCCAATATATAATTTAAACAATTTACAATGAGATAAGGGACATACTGGGAATCCAACCCCACAAAATATGGATGGGTGGTATGGTGAGTTAGAGTGTTTGGCTTCATTAGCAAGAATATTCCAATAAACATTTATGCAATCCCCATTGGTATATTGTGTCCAATCAAATATTGTCATAAAAGATTGCATATCTAAGGAGAAATTATCATTTGCCCATATTGGTTGCACCGTCACCCTACACACAAGTATACAGTCAATGGTATTTAATAAATTGAAAATAAAAAAATTATCATTAAACTCCAATAATAATCCTTTGTTGACATGTGGGTTAAGAATTTTGGTTGGCAACTACGTTACCTTAACTGACTGAGCTTCAACAATGCATCGGCTATCACATCATCTTTGCTCTTTTTAAAAAATGTTTTTGCTTGCTGAGATAATTAAAATAATACTATGTCATTAAGGATTCTAAAATAACAACTTACCTACTCTCGACCGTACCTTCAATATTTTGGTTTTGACCTTGTTAATTTCATGACATTGTGTTTCTATCTGTGATGAACTTGTATTTTCTGTCTTTGATGGTGCAGGAGCATCTGGTTCGACACTAAGAACAACCTGTTTGCCTTTTTTTTTGGTGCATTGGGATATCAACCTTCTCTGGGTTCTCTTTCTTTTGGGGCCTACCCGAAAATTAGTTGGAATTATAGGCAGATTATGGTCTATGCCTTCTGATGCTGGGTCTATGCCTTCTGATGGTCTTGGCTCCCCTGATATGCTCTGTATGACTTGTTGGAGCTCTTTAATCTTATTTTCGGCATCGGCTATGATTTTGTCTTTTACAGTTAAAATTCTGTTATCCACGTCAGAATTTATAGTGTCAGCCTTGTTGCCACTCGTATCCCGTTCTTTACGCAGTTCACTTATTTGTTGATCCTTTTCTTTAAGCATAGTATCAGGCCCAACGGAGGCTGATTGTATTTTAAATTTTTCCCAGTACGTATAAATATTTAAATAATGATTTGCCACCAGATTCTGAGTCCTTGCAACTCCAGAATACCACTAGCGCTGAAATGGGTCCAATCTGATGTGTCTAGGTCCATCAGTGGGTTTTGACCAAAACCCACTGATGGCCCTCCCCTACTTAGATTTTTATGAAATCAAGTCCCCTGTGAAGGTCTTGGTGGGGAGATGGTATTTATGGTGTCAAACATAATTTATACACCATGGATTACGAAGCATCGGCCATGCGTGCCAGTTGCAATTTATAAGTGTCAAGGCCACTTTGGGCTTGATATGCTTGGATATCAGGCCCACGTTGGGCCTGATATCCAAGCATATCAGGCCCACATTGGGCCTGATATCCAATCATATCAGGCCCAACGGAGGCTGATTGTATTTTAAATTTTTTCCAGCACCTATAAATATTTAAACATTTATTTGCCACCAGATTCAGAGTCCTTGCAACTCCAGAATACCACTAGAGCTGAAATGGGTCCAATCCGATGTGTCTAGGTCCATCAGTGGGTTTTCACCAAAACCCACTGATGACCCTCCCCTACTTGGATTTTCATGAAATCAAGTCCCTATGAAGGTCATGGTGGGGAGATGGTATTTATGGTGTCAAACATAATTTATACACCATGGATTACGAAGTATGGCTCCGTGCCAGTTGCCATTTATAAGTGCCAAGGCCACTTTGGGCCTGATATCCAAGCATATCAGGCCCAACGGAGGCTGATTGCATTTTAAATTTTTCCCAGCACCTATAAATATTTAAATAATGATTTGCCACCAGATTCTGAGTTCTTGCAACTCCAGAATACCACTAGAGCTGAAATGGGTCCAATCCGATATGTCTAGGGGTTTTCACCAAAACCCACTGATGGCCCTCCCCTACTTGGATTTTCATGAAATCAAGTCCCCTGTGAAGGTCTTGGTGGGGAGATGGTATTTATGCTGTCAAACATAATTTATACACCATGAATTACGAAGTATGGCTCCGTGCCAGTTGCCATTTATAAGTGCCAAGGCCACTTTGGGCCTGATATGCTTGGATATCAGGCCCACGTTGGGCCTGATATGCACTCATATCAAGCCCACGTTGGGCCTGATATCCAAGCATATCAGGCCCAACGGAGGCTGATTGTATTTTTAAATTTTCCCAGCACGTATAAATATTTAAATAATGATTTACCACCAGATTCTGAGTCCTTGCAACTCCAGAATACCACTAGCGCTGAAATGGGTCCAATCCGATGTGTCTAGGTCCATCAGTGGGTTTTGACCAAAACCCACTGATGGCCCTCCCCTACTTGGTTCTACCTTAAATCATGTTCCCTGTGAAGTTCTAACTGGGAAGATGGTATATCTGGTGTCAAAACGTATTTATACCCCATTTCTAATAAGGTATTGCTCCGTGGCAGTTAGCACGGAACCTAGTGACGTGCTCTGGAAACCGACTGTTGGTCCGAGCCTATTTGATTTTTTAAACAATCCCAACCGTTACCATGATTTCAGTTTTGAGAAGATAGAAATGGTGCGCATTACAACTTATATACATTGTTTCTTTCCACTGATAAGCACCAGCATTGCATTTTGTATTTTGTGATTTATATTTCTGACTAATCACTATGCAATATTATTAATATTCCAGTGACAGTTTCTAATCTTCTCATACACTACATACCACCGTATTATACAACAAAGACTACATACAAAGATATTAAAAGTCCTACACTACGTAATAATTGCATTTACATTCTATACAAGTTTTTGCCTTATAAGACTGGATATTTAATCCAATGTTTGAAAATATTTATCCCTCAAAATTGCTACCATTACATCAATTCTAATCTTTTTCATGTCTCCTTGTTTAAAGTCCATCTTCATATCATATAGGAGACATCGAATGTATTGCATCACAAAGAAGCCACAGTCAACGCTGTAAAGAACAACAGCATTTTAATTGTCAATATTTTTTTATCAATTATTTATATTGACACCTTGTGCTCGATTTACCTTGCTTGTTGTTGTGGACATTCAATTGTGCGAGAGACCCATCTATCAAACGGATAATGCCTTTCCAAGTTTGGATGAATAGCAGCAACGTGCTCACGACTATATAATTTAAAATCTGATACCTGAAGATTGAAGAGGAAATTTTCATTTTCCATCAACTAGCATTTATATTAAAATACAAACAATATCATTATTATTATATGCTCACCGCTGCTTCAAATTCATATTTGTATTTACTTCCACTTGCAAGAGAATTGTACTGATCGAACGTCATTGATTTGGTGTCCACCACCAGCAAGTGGAAGTGTGCATTATCACTGCACAAAGGTATAAATATATACCTTACCTCTTCATCTCGTCTATCCGTCTTTATCATGTGTTGGAAGGCAAACTTACTTGACGATTTCATTAATGACTACAAATATGAAAAGTCATACATACATAACCAACTAATAAAAAGAATTCTATTTTTAACTATAATCAAATCAATTCCTTACTGTGAAGAATGTTGAACAATATATTGACTTGTTGTATGTGCTTCCAGACGGGAATGCCCCCCTAAATAAAATTTTACAATACGTGTCGATTACATCCCCTCTTGTCAACATTTCTCCATTCACACTAGATAAAAGGGAATACAAATTTAAACAAAAGGGTGGTTCCTCCCAAACTATATCATTTGTAAACCTACAAAGTAAACAAATCACAGATTATTTTTACAAATTTCTTTTTGATAACCTTAGCCCAAATATGTAATCAGATATGCATATATTATACTTTACTATTCAACTATTTAATTTAATTTACGTACTTTATTTCCTCCAAGGCTTTTAACAAGTACGCCACCTCTTCGTCTTGTTTTTTTTTCTTGGAAGACTTAAATTGCTTCTTCACATACTATGCATACAAACAAAAAAGGCAATTAGATAATCCATTATATCTAACAAATTGCAAAGAAATTTACATATATCGTCTTACAGCAATTGCTTGTTTCCTCATTTTGTCATATTTGGCAAACATTTCTACATCCTTGTCTGCCTCTTCATCAGATTTATCTTCCATCATTTGTACAATATTAATTTCTTCTTCCATTTCATCCAAACCTATTTTTCCTTTCCCCTTGCCCACAACAACATATTCTTTGACAAATTTTTTTCCTTCTCCTATACTTGTAACTTTTTCCGCAGGCTCACTTATATGTATATTTCTACGCTGCCTCTTAGGTAAAGTTTTGAGCCACAATGGACTATCAATTGGAGTATCCCTGTAATCATAGCGACTTCTGTCACGTCCTCTCCTACTTCTTGTTGTAACACCTACAGGTTCAATTTGAGGATCGTCTACAGGCTCGCTATATTGAGATTCCATGCCTTTTTTTCAACTATTTTAAGTAACTCTTTCACCCTCTCCTTCAATTGCATGTTCTCCATTGTTAGCTCTTTATTTATGTTTGCTTGAATAATGCAATTACAACAATCCTTATTAATCTGCCTTCCTCCTACACTCACTTCAATTTGTGATGCCTCCATTGCATGTGGACTGTCCTCAACGCCAGCAAGGTTCTCAACCAATGATCTTTCATCTTGGTTAGGGATTAGGTTAATCACAACCTGTAACAATATTAAACCACATGTTAAAACCATACTTTTTTACCAAACTATAGTCAAAGTATTCTAAATTTACCTCTTCAGATGAAACTTGGTTAATCATTTCTCTCACCTTACTAATATGTGAAGGAATATTCCTCCACTTATTTATTCTGGCTCCTTTTATTTTGTATGGTTTTTGGATTGGAACATGCTCCAAAAACCATGCCTGATTCACCATGACAAGGGTTAACTATTTTATAATTGTTCGCAAAATATTAAAAATTTTCACACAAATTAAACACTTACTGCCAAAAGACCAGCAAATCCCTTTAGGTAATGGAGGTTGGTGTTTGCATGTTTTGTCTCAGTTGATGAAAATATGTCCCCAATCTTAGGTAATTGTGGAGCCATAAATTCATGGATTGATTCAACCCAGTTGAAGCTATCAAGATTCTCAAAATCATCTACTATATCTATAAGACTTAACGGGACCTTATATGTACTAGAAGAAAATAAGACACAAACAAATATATACAAAATATAGAATTTGCAAAATAATAAAACATCATCTTCGACTTCAACGCGATTGCCATAAAATTTAAGCAACTCCTCAATTCTTGATCTAGTAGCTTCTTTTTTGTTTGAGAAGTAAGTTAGAAAAAGGTCACTGGATGCTTTAGCTGAATCAATCGGAATTGAATCTCCTCGGTCTGCAATACCGAGCAGCAATGAAACGTCTCCTCTTGTGAAGCAAACCGGAACACCTGACCAAGTTAAATTATTATTAGAATTCTACCAACACATACAAAAGTATTAGGAACACCATGGACATGATACAATGTCATATCAAGAACTGATACTCCATCGTATCAGGCCCACGTTGGGCCTAATACGATGCCGTATCAGGCCCAACGTGGGCCTGATACGATGCCGTATCAGCCCCACGTTGGGCCTGATACGGCATCGTATCAGCCCCACGTTTAGCAAAAGCTTAAATTTTACCATACAATTACTTTGTAATTAAAATACAAATTTATAAATTGTACCTGAGAATCTAAAGGTTTGACTACTTGAATCCCAATTTTCAAATATATTTACCAAAATCCCACGGATGTGCTGCATATCTTCTATGTCCAAAAAAATACAAAAGGGTGACTGTTTGATCAGCACTATGTGTCGGTCATGTAAAATAACACCGCCTCCATGCGCTCCTTTCTTCGTGGATGGTTGAAAAAAACTTTTAAAGTGACCGAAGACACTGTTCCAATGCAGTTTCTGTCCCACATCAACTGAACCCTATACTTTATAAAAATAAAAAAATTTAAATCATACTAGTTCAGCTTCTCAATATCACAGAATTTGTAAAATGATAACCTTTACAGCTAATTGATGTAGCGAGGATGATGATTCACCCGAACGACGTCTTTGCGCCATTATGATACTAGCTGATTAATGTAATGTAAACCCTAGAATCCTTCACTGATGGCTCACGAACACTCTTGGTTTTTAATTAAACTGAAATGCTAGCTAGATGGCGCTTGAGAAAAACTCGAACTGATGGCTCACGAACACTAAACTAGGGTTTCACAAGACCGAGCTGCACTCGCATGTCACGAAGGAGGGAGGTACCCTAATGATCGTTTTTTTTTTAATATCTAAGTTTTTTAAAAATGTGGTTCGGATGCCTGGGAATTGATGACTGATCAGAGGTGTTGGTTGGCGGTAGGGTTATATTCGGTAATATACATCACTTATCTGCGTATTTTGATAAATACAAAATCGTAATGCGCTTTTTGATAAATACATTAATTGTAGTACGTCTTTTGATAAATTACCGAAATGACATGATGATCGCATCAAGCATGCTTTTGACAGCGCCTTTTATTTAGTTTCCCCAACTCTTTGATAACTCTTGGATATTAATTTATTAATAAAAAAGGTAAATGCTCAGACGCGAAATATAAAATGATAATTAGCGTTAATTAAAGAAAGCAAGCTATCCTATACGACATTGTAACTTCTTAAGATTTAATAATTTAAACATATCTACAGAAACTAATAATTACCTTCTAATAAATGCTTTTAGCGAAAACAAAAACAAAAACCGCTCACAAACCCCATTGAAAATCTCAATCACTGTTGTCAATTATATTCTAGACAACTTCATACCATTGGTAAATCTATACACTACATTTAGTGGTCCGCATGACTCGATATATTTTACTTAATGTCAAACCGAGTGTTTAAATTTTAATTATGTTTCGATCTTACATGTGTCAACCATGTACAATCTTTTCAACATAAAACTAATCAATCAAAGAGATTAATATTACTTCTTAGAGTTGTCATCTTTCCTTACATCTATATCATCTCGACGTACATAGTCTCAGACTTTAGATAGAGAAATGTTGTATGAAAAGAGGTTATGCCGCCTATTTCATAAGCCACCTCAACAATTAAACATTTAAAAAAACCTTCGATTTTTTAGAGTGATGTTTTTTTTGGAAAGTTTGGGATTATCGTAAAACCGCGCAGAGAATGAAAAAGATGTTAATTTACTTCCTTGCCTTCATTTTAAGACTCCCTCACGGTTTGCTTTCTTCGTCTCTGATCGCTTCCTCCGCCTCGTTATCCCTCTCCGACCAGTACAACTACGAGGTAAATGGTGACGTCTTCTACTGGTTTTGTGATCTTGTTAATTTCTGTTTTTGCTAACGCAGTGATCTTTTTCTTTCTTCGAACCGTTGAGTCCTTCTTCGTGCTTCCTCTCAGCCTCTCTAGTATTTTCTGTTCATATCCCTTATCATATAGATTTCCGGGGCCTCCACCGCCGGACTCTCTTCGTGTTATTAGGAGTTGCAAATTTGATCATCTGCGACTTCATTATCGCATTACAATTTTTATGTGACAAAAAATTTATGTTGAGTAGCTCGGGTTAGAATTGTAAAATATCAATAATGAACTAAAGATGTATTTATAATAGGATCTAGCTATTATCAATCTTTAAAGTATTATAGAAAATTGAAACAATAGCTAGCGAAGAGTTAATATGAATTCATTGTTAAAGACTATTGCTTTTTACTTATCACCGAAGTTCCTTCTTAATAGGTATTTCTTGTCACTGAAGTGTGGAATAATCTTCTCCAATAGTGGACGATGACAATCGGTATTCCTTCTTAATAGGGAAGAGAGTAGGTATGTAAAGAAGCTCAAGAACTTGCCCTAATCTATGAGCATCTTCTCTTATATATCAAGGTCATCCTATAAAGACCATCCACCTTAAAAAGCCCATATATCATTAACAGTTCATTAATGTTAATGAATCAGGTTATTATATCCACATATTAAATCCACCTCTATTTAATCTAAACCCTTTTATATGCAATTAAGAATTAAATCACTTAGTTGAGATTTATTTTTTTAATGATAATTAGTTATGTGTGTTAATCAAGTATAAGTCATCTTATGAAGATTAAAGTCATCCATATGGACTTAATTAGATTTAGTCTACCTATATAGATTTAATCCTACTGCTCATATGCAACCGCTGATTACATGTTTTGCTTATATCCTCTGTCACAATTCATTCACTCGAATGATTTATGAATACTGAAAATGAATTTGATGCACAAGCTCCTTTTCTACTCAACACCAAGCTCCTTTTCAACTCAACACCATGAGATTTGTGTATACAAAAAGTTGAAATTTGTTTCATTTTGCCTTGAACATTTATAGGACATCAACCTTGTCTTTTTCTTGAGATCACTACTATTGAGTGCATTTTGGTTCTTCTCAGTTTCTCAAGAAATTGTGTGGCAGAATATTTTTTTTAAAAATTTTTCAGACTATCTAAGGGTTGAGTTAGTGGGAACTTCTGTGAGACTAAGTCGGTCATCCCAAAATTAATCGATATAAGTTTGATATCTGATGCCAACTAAAAAAATAATTAAACTAACAAAAACGATTATGTGATTAAATGGTTGAACTATTATTAACTTGTGTGGTTCTAGGTTATAATTTGAATTGATTAGGAACATCTAGCTTTTAGTCCAATAGTTGGATCTAACAAAGGGCCGACTCGGCAATTCTATTGTTGCAAATAACCTTGAAGAGTTTCTTTGATACTCTAATCTTGTAGCTAATTGAACTAAACTGCTTAAATATGTACCTTGTTCAGGTTCAATGTTTGGATTGGCGGATCTATCTTGGCCTCGTTGAGCACATTCCAGCAGGTACATTCTTCTTCTCTCTTTTAGATATCTGATTCACTCTTCTTGTTGTAATTATCGAGGTCCTCAATTTCTAATTTGTTGCGCTGTAGATGTGGATATCGAAGCAGAATCTGAGGAGTCTGGACGAACTATGGTTCACATGAAACGCTTTTAGACGTTTTTATAGGCCCTTGTTTTGCTACTGTGTACGGTGCTTTTGGCGTGTGAGTTGAGGGTTGTTTGTGATGCTTGGAGGATGTTTTCAAGTTGTTACCCGCTTCTTGTGACTGTGTATCAAGTATCAACTCAGTTGGTTGCTGAATTGGGAACTTGAGTGTTTAATTCTCGTGCGCGACTCCGTCCGCAACTCAGACTTCTGGGTTCCCCGGAGTTAGTTTGCAATAAATATTTAATTTGCATTTGAATATCAATTTAATGCGGTCCCAATACTCCGAACTGAACTTGCTATTTTTTTCCGCCACCAAAAAAAAAAAACTCGTGGTCCATATTGTTCAGTTGTATTTAGAGTATTCGTCGGCCACTCGGCCTAGGGGACGAAGGCGGCGTAACTCGGAAGGGTGCAATGGCGGCTCTTCGCGATTGCTTCCTTTGCCCAGTCTATCGGCTTCCATCTCCGTTCCGTTCTACCCTAGTTTGCCGCCGCCGCCGCTTTTCTTCGAGCGTTGTTTCCGTAGGCGGCGATCGTCAGAGGCGGTCACAGAACGTAGAGGGAGACTTCTTCGTAGGTAAATCTCTTTTGCTTGGTTCACTTGTTCTTGCTTGCTTGATAACTCAATCACATATTTGATTATTTATCCGTAGATCAACTTCTCCGTAGGTATATCCCTTTTACTTGGTTTGCTGTTCTCGGTTGGTAACTCAATCGCATATTTGGTTATTTCCCTGTAGATCAACTGTGTATCGATTGCGATACTTGCCGCTGGATGGCGCCGGTGAGCCACCGAAATAATTTGGTTTGAAATTTCGAACGATTCGATACCGTATCATAAAAATAATTTTTTAAATTTAAATATTAAAAAAATAATTAAAAAAAACTACAGGGTCGCGGTGCCTCCGCAACCCCGCGGAGGTCCCTGCGGGATTGCGGTGGCCCGCGGTGCTGATGCCGGTGCTAGTACTGGTGTGGGACGGCGGCGGGTGGTACGACAAATTCCACCTGTGCTGTTTGGCAAAGTAAAAAATTTTGAACTATGACTAATTAGGTGGCATCTGATGTCTGTGATCTTTGCGTGGCTTTATTGACTGCAGGAAATGTTCACACGGGTGGCGGGAATGTCAGCTGTCACCAAACAACCAATCAGTGAAGAGGAAAAGGTCATGGCTTTACAGGTAACGGTTCTCATGTAAACTTTAGGGTTTCGAATATAGCTTTGCCAGTGATGGAGTTTTGAGAATCGTATCAGCTTCGTCTCTCGAGAATATCTGATCAGTGTCGGAATTGAGCTTGAATGGTGAGTCGATATGGAACAAGTGTTGGCCTATAGACTACCGAAACACCATTTGGTCTGGTGGAATCTCCCTTTGAACTGGTGGGGCTGCTCTCATGGAGTTGGGAGTTGGGATTAGCCACCTGGAATTTTCATTGGTCATCGTTGTTGGTATTGAACTTCTAGAGCTGCCACTGGTCTCCTGAAGCTAAGATCAGCCTCCAATAATTGTAATTGATCTCTTGGAGCTTTTGGATCAACTTCCTGAAATTGTGGTCAACCTTGAGCTCAGATTTGGCCACATGGAGGTTTGATCAAAACATCAAGTACGAAAGGAGTTTTGGGACTCCTAATGCTATACCTTGGATCTCTTAGAGGAGGTATAAAATATTTAAATGATATATGATCTTTTCTAGTGCGGATAATGTAGCTGTATTAGGCATGGGGACGACAGGGATCCATGAAATTTGTACCCATTAAGGCACTCGATGCACATATTCATTCAATACCTATCATCGGTATCAACTATTGTACCCATTTCCTCAATAATGCACTTTTTAGATCACTTTCAATTACTATGTTTTTTTTGTCTCCCTTCCTTTAATGCCTTCAACTCTTATTGGTTCAACTTGTGTAACTTGTGAGTCTATTCATTGTTTTTTACCATGTCCACATTGTTTTAGCAAATTTTCTTAATTTTATCATCTATTAGAACTTCACCTAATTGCTTCTAAATAGTAGCATTAGCAATGTTGAGACATTTTTTTAAAATTACCAAATATGCATACATTGATGTATTATGTGCCTGTCAAATACTTGATGCAAAATGCACTGACCTGGCCACATATTGCCCACCTACACTTTTTTACATTGATTCTACAACATAGAACAAAATTAATCAAACTCAATATCTCAATTAACTGTACAAATGCAATTGCAATGACTCTTCAATTTGAAGATATTAATAGAGTTAATCAAACTCAACTATCAATTTTAATTAAATACACAAGTCATTTATCACAAAACAAGCAATGGTTATGTTAAAGGAGAGCCTTGGCGCAATGGTAAAGTTGTCGCCATGTGACCAAAAGATCACGGGTTCGAATCCTGGAAACAGCTTTTTGCAAAAAGCAGGGTAAGGCTGCGTACAATGGATCCTTCCCCGGGATCCCATGGCAGGAGCTTCGTGCACCGGACTGCCCTTTTTCTTTTTTTTTTAAGCAATGGTTATGTTATGGATCGTGGACAAGGCCATGCAACAAAAGAGAATCTGGAGCCCATCAAATATAAGAAATATACACATGACAGATTTAGAAAGAAGGGTGTGTATCAAGAGAATTGATTCAGCTATACTAATTGATTTTTATTTAAGTCGTGTATCTTTTATTTTCAGTAGGATTAAGTCTAGTATTTTTATTTTTAATAAGAATAAAACTTTTCTTATTCAATGTTTGTTTTCTTCCTTTGTTGGGAATGAACGTTAGTAGTTGTATTTAAATGACTGGAATAATGCAATAAAGATTACGATTGAGTTTACAAAAAAGAAACCAAACCCCCTAGATCGAGAGATTCTCTAATCCCAACAAGCCTCAAATTAGCCCTACCACCATTGGCCATCAAGGTTGTAAAACCAAGAAGACAAAGATTGATTCCACCGATCAGCCAGAAAATCGTCCCATTACGCGATCCATATCCAAGAGCCATAACAGGTTAGTTGCAAGATAGAAATACAGTAATGAACTCAGGTACAAACAATCACTATTTAAATAATTATATACCGTTTGTGTTGTTATATTGTTTGATGGTTCTCTAACTTCATCCATTTAATCAATTTTCAGGCACTAATCTGTTGTCCAACAAACTCCATACATACAGAGAAGCCTACTAAGAAGATTATTGAAGTTCATAAGATGTTTCCTCTTCCCATAGATGCAGAGAAACTCCCAGTATATTGCTCCTTTGATTCTTCTCATAGATTCATTCTCTAATTGTTCCTAGGCTGCTATATATATGAATATGGTTCCAATTGTAAAATATGGAATGCATTTCTCTTTTGTTATATCCTTATTCAAAAAGATCATGTTTTAAAATTCAAAGTGTTTTGTGCTTCACCATAATAAATTACTACAATCAAAATCAATTCAGCATTCAGATATCAAGATTCACAGTTCTATTTTTATCCAATCATATAGTTACATATATTATCTATCTTTCTGAGAGATCTCAAATAAATAAACAAAATCATGTCATGGCAAATATTTGTATTGGGGCTTCATCCTTCTTCCTTGGATGAAGAAGCTAAAATTTTCATTTTATTAAAGGCGCTGAAGTACAATTGTGCGTGTATTTATTACCTCCAAATGCTACAAAAATTTAAGGAGAATTCTAGCATTAAAAGTTGAATGCTGAATGTTTTAGACTAAAAGACAATATAAACAATATGATAGGAGGAATTCAATATGAGGAGAAAGACCTCAAAGGATTAAAAGTAAAGGGTGGGAAATAGAATTCCACCAACTTAAATCCAAAAATATGAAGAAAATTCTGTTTCTCTTCTGCATAGAGTCCATACTTGGAGTTTCATAGTAAGTGTTGAAGATTTATCAGAAAGTTGTAATTCTTTATTATTTAATACACAGGATACCTATATTTTTCTACACAGATAAAGGATAGTATCCTAATAGCTTCTGTGAAAACCTTACAAAATTCATTTATCAAATTCAAACTATTTTGATATTTTCATCTATAATGTCAATTAAGTGTCACATAATTGGGATGCTATTGCACTTTATGAAATTTTATAAAGGTTAGTTTCTAGTTTGTGGTCTATAGTGTCTATATCTATGTGGAATCATGGTCTTATATTTATCATATATTACGGGTAGTTTTTATTCATGACACTCAAATTGAAAGGCGAGCCATCTTGTTTTATGTTTTATTTTTCAGAAACGTACATTTCAAATATACTACTAGAATTTAGAAGGGTACACTTTGCCATGTGAATGCAATCAGCATTCTACACAATTCAATATTCAACGATATGGATACCTTTGATTTCCTTCACAACATTCAAATAGAAAGACATAGCATAAATCTTTAGGACAGAAGTCACTATGTTTTTCCCAATTTCTCATCAGTGTCTCTTACCTACAATTCTTAATCACTTCTCGCAAGTTTCAATTCATCTGATGATAAATACATTCTTTCAGGGTGTTTATCATTGTGGCTATCATTCTGAGAGATCTTATGGAGCAACTTCCTACTTGATCACTCATCCTGAAGGGAATATACTTGTTGACAGGTAGTTAGATTCCAATGCAGAATAATCAAAATTGGTGCTGCAGCAGTATATAGTGTACTAGAGGAATGATCATTCTTCCAATAATGACTGAGTATTTACGTGCAACAGGAAATGAAAACTGCTACTACACGTGGAACTAGTATGTGGAAGAAGAAGATATTAGTACAACTTGAGATGAGGGTGCCTAAGATTTACATACAATATAGGGAGAGGAGGATGAACTAAATAACTTGATGGTTTCATTCCATAATTATTTAATACTGATTCCTAATGAGTGTTCCTCAATTATAGGCTGAAGTGGTCATCTTTCCTAACAATCTATATTTAAACCTCTTATAAGCCCAACAAGTCAATACAAGTATCCAAGCTCCAAGGTGATAACTGATCCTGCAATTCCAAGTTAAACTAAGCTTTAAGGGAATAGTTCAGTCCAACAACATTAGCCATACTTTAATGGTTTTAAAAGATTCCAGTTTTTGTGAATGAAAGTACTATATAATGTTCAGAAGTTGAATCTGGTGTAAGTTCTTCAAAAAGTCTTCCCTGCGTCACTTATGTCAGCACAACCAGCACTCTTTAAATCTATGCAACTTGTTTTCATACGTTGCCCTATATGAATACCAAAATAATTTTCTAGTGGATATTCCACTATTTAACAAAAATATATGATCTTAACATTTTTATATACTATGCTATTCTGTGGGTTTAGTTGTTGTTGTATGCTATTTTGTGGGTTGATGCATTTTTTATGTCAAGCTTACAACAACATGATTCATCCTCTCATTTTCCTTTAGCTCAAAAATCACACTTGACTAATTATCAGATACTGGTTTTACTTGTACCAGCCCATTTATTGTCCCGTTTGTGAGGATCTAATTGGTGTTTGAAACTAAGCTTTGAATCTTTCTAGCATAGGCCACAAATTATATAACTAGAAGCGAGAATTTTATTAATGTTTCTTAAATTGGATCTAAAATCAACTAATTTTTTTTTGTAAAAGGTCTTGACAGCAGATAGAACTGAAATTGTCATATTATAGTATGCTACATGGTTTTGAGTTTTAAGTTGAGTTCAATAAGTTAGTTATTCCTTTTAGTTACATCTTACATGGCTATTGTAGTGATTTGATTCACCCTTCTATTTCCTATTCTTCACCAATTCATTTTTTTGCTGAAGTACACTCATAGAGAGTGGGAAATTACTTAAGAAGCTTTCAGCTTGTCTGAACATTACACTAACCTGGAGATATGTCTACTTTGCAGCCCAAGGTTTACAGAGAGATTAGCAAAAAATATAGAGAATCTTGGAGGGGCACGCTACATGTTTTTGACTCACAAGTATGTTAGAAATCTTGTAGTCAGCATTGTTGATGAGGCATGAAATTGATCTTCACTTGTTCAGTTGATGCCAGGGCCTCTAGGCCCATTTATGGATATCATTGGGTTGGATCACCCCTTATGTTGTTACATTTTGCATGGTCATTTATGAAGCTCCTGACCTGTTGGTCTTAGATTTTGTTTATATTTAGTAGTATTTTTTTGGACAAGCATTGCTACACCTTTTTTCTATTTTACAGAGATGACATAGGGGACCATGAGAAATGGAGTAAGAGGTTGAGATGTGAAAGAATTCTCCACTCAGGAGATGTAAGTAGTTGTACTGTTCTTTTTGAAGTCATATTAGGTGTTTACTTCATTTAATTGATATCACAGTAGTGTATTGTCCACCACAAAATTAAATTAATATTGGAAATGTATAGAAGTAGCTTTAATCCAATGCTGCTTAGTCGTATATCACGGATAACACAAATAAAACAGGGATGATAGGGGTATTGAAGTTCCTTTAATAAATAGGAATCCTGCCACATCTGTGTACCAGGAGTGTCCTTTGCCATCAGCCGCTAAATCCTTGCAGAGAAGGATAACAATCATGAGAGATTTTTTGTGTTATTTCTATCATGTCATGTGAAGGGAAGGAAAATGATTGTTGAGCTAATTCATCCCAAGTATACATTTGAGGAAAATTACTCTGTTGGAAATAGATTTTCAATTTACAGTTCCATATGTTTTCATTGTTCACAATGCATCATATAGAAATGACAAACTAATTGAAACAGTCCATCAACCATGTAAGAACCACAGCATATGGCAATAACAGATTCTGTTAAGAGATTTATGTACATATCAGGGGTGCTCATTTTTTATGTATTTTGTCCATGCCAATCAGTGACATTCTTCAGAAGTTTGCCAAATAAAAAAAGCGTGTTGCACATGGATCATAAAGAACTATTTGGAACTAGTAGTCAAATTATGATAATATCTCCGTATTGTTTCCTCTCAAGGTTGTAATGACTAATGGCTATAGACCTAAATTGCAAAAAACATGCCGTCTATATAAAGTCACTAGCTAATAAGTTGTATGCAAGAAGTTAACTCAATTCATCACTTCAGTGTGAATTATATCAGCATTTCCAAACATGTTGCATCTATGGCTACTCAGCTTTTCAGTATTGGTAGTTTAATTCAAAATGTCTCGTGTTGTTTTAGGATTTTGGGATCTATGACTAATCTTATTCTGGAACTTTATCAGGTAGAGTTTTCCACAACTCATGTTGAAATTAAACTTGATGGGGAAGGCCCTTGGAGCATTGGAACTGATTTTGAGCTCATATATACTCCAGGCCATACTGAAGTAAGACCTCATTCAACATACATGACATCTAGAGTCTAATTTACAATTACTCAAATTTCTAGGGCATGCAAATGGAATGCAATTGAAAACTTTGTCTGTTCTTGTGGTAGCCATGCTACCGTAGCCTAGTTGGTTCATAAGATTTGATAAGTTACAACACTGGATGGTTTTTAGGTGCTTTATCTCATCCACTTCATATCTACCAAATTAATGTTCATTTCTCTTAGTCAATGTTTGTGCAGAGTGATGCTAGGAAATCAATGACAGTTATGGATCATTTTGCTGATTTCTGATATATATATATGGTAGTAAAGCAGTTAGCATTTGTTTCCTTTATCATGCATTTTGCAAACCATTTCATTTTCTTTGTTCAATCTTTTAGAAATTATTGAGAGTAGATTTGTAGAGCACTCATTTTCTTTGAATGTTGAAAAAAGTTTTTTTTGTGAGAAATATAAAGAATTATTTTATTTGGATCATCATGAACAACTTATTAATGGGGTTTCTTTTATATGTCAGTGCAAGCTTTGCTCCCTAATGTTCAAAATACCAATCAAAAGATGATTGATTGGTTATTAGTGTAGGCAATGATATAGATAGGTAATTTTCATTCTGTATTGGCGACTTTCCAACATTGGACTAATACATACCCCATTTCTGAACAATCTACAAGGTCTGACCAGTCTAATTTAGCTCTCTAGTTTAGTCCACTTGTTTTGTTTTACTGTAAAAGAGAAAACAAAGTTAAATGCTAATAAATGAAATTTGAATAAAATGAGACAACATTAGAAAGTCAAGTGAATGTATACATGATATTTGCAATCTCTCTAGAGATGAAATGAAATCATAAGGGCGAGAAAAAGATACTGACAAGCTTTAAGGAATTAATCAAAGTCTTGACCTTTATCTAAGCTCTTGGAGGTGATTTAGCCACTTAATAATAATGTAGCACAACTAATAGAACTCAAGCCTTATTAGCCATGGTCCAATGTAGCTCCAAAAGGATATCATCTAGAGGGTAAGACTTCTGAATTGAATCATAATTGTAGTTGTTAGCTAAGGATTTAAAATTTGGCCAAAAGGAGCTTCCATTTGACTGTATTTTCACTAACATATTCCCCCAAATCTTGGTATACATGCTTGTTCTCCCTTTTTACTTCACTTCCGTTTATATAGGATATCACCATTACAAATAGCTTTTAAAAGTAAAAAAACTAGCCAAAGTGGTCTTTTGTTTGATCAGTGGAAGTAAACTTTTGCATTTAAGAGAATTAATCATTAGAGTTGTACTGGCTGATCATGATCAACGATTTGTGGCCGATCATGTATTTTCATCATTGTACTCTATTTGAGCCACACTGTGAATTTATATTGTGGTTTTTATACCTGTTTTGAAATGAACACTTAATTTGAGTGGTTTTTGACTTATGCAGAACTGGAAATTATAGTAAACATTCTGCTTTGTGAATTCATATTGTGAAAATCAACGTCCAAATTTGCACCTACTTTGATTTCTTTTGCATGCCAGGGTTCAGTTTGTTTACACTATAAACCACTGAAGGTCATGTTTACTGGGGACCATCTCTTCAGATCAGAAGGATCTGATCTTTCAATCTCCGTGATATATAACCAGCAATCAGGTAGTATAAAAGCAGCTAAACAAATGATAATTAGTGTGCTCCAATACGGATCAAGTACCTTAATACTTTAGTAAGTCAATTCAACCGATGTTTGACTTGGCAGTGAGCTTGCAGCTGAAGAGTATTCAGAAGTTGTTGGACTTTGACTTCGAATGGATCTTACCAGGTGATTAATCTCTTAACTAAAACAGTTATTCCATTTTTTTTTTTTTGTAATCAATCGAATTTCACACGCTTCAAAATTTATTTTACTATGATATCATGTGCCAAGTTAGTAATTGACATCGACTCCAATTTTAGGTCATGGGCGTAGAGTGGCATTCAGAAGCAACCAACATAAAAATGTAGCCATACAAACTTTCTTGGCGTCACAGGAACCGTTGTACTCGTACGATTAGTTTTTTTTTTAATCTCGTCCCAAGATCGGATTTTCTGTTTATAGAAGTATAGAACATATTTGTCCTTAAACTTGTTCGTTATCAGTAATTTGCTAAAGGTGTTTGCTGAGTGTGATTTTAATTTATTGACGCCGTAGAGTTATATTTCTGACTTAGGGGTGTCAAGCTATGGAGGCACGGACGATCAATCAACCTCCATGACCGCGCTATTTATAGCGGCAAAATGGAACAAATTTGTGGCCGTTCCTCTGCTTCCATCGTCTCCCCGCGAATTTCTCAGAAACCATGCGTCGGGTTAATCTTCTTCTCCCCCTTCATCCTCCCTCCCCTGGCCTTGATTCGTCGCGCCTCCTCCTGATTCATCAGCCATCCTTCCGCTATGGAGAAGACCCCAGTCGCCGGGGTCGATCAAGGAGGAAGAGTCCTCGACGAGGAGGCCGCGGGTCCGAGAGAGGACGACGTGGACGACCTGATCCTGGAGCTACTGGAGACGATCCACTCCGTCTCCTCCTTCGGAGACTACCGCCGGATGCATCGGAAGGAGTGCTTCAGCCTGGTACGCTGGATGAAGCTGGTCGTCCCGATGTTAGAGGAGATCAAGGAGCTCCAAGATCCGATCCCTGACGCGGCGTACCATCGGCTATGTTGTCTCCACAAGGCCTTCACTGCCGCTCGGAAGCTGCTCCGTTGTTGCCACGACGGCAGCAAGATCTATCTGGTGCGGTCATTGCTTGCCCTAATTCCCACTTGTTCCCTCCTTTTCATGGTTTAATTCGTCTTCGCTGGTAGGCGTTGGAGAGCGAGGCTGTGATGGGGAGATTTCATATGGTTTACGAAAAAATCAAGGAGTCGCTGGACGGCATGCCATATGAACAGCTTGGCATTACGGATGAAGTGAAGGAGCAAGTAGGGTTTGCTCGTCCTGTTCCTTTCTCTATTTCTCCATCTTTGTGACAAAAATCCCAACTTTTGATTCTTAATTAATTTTATCTTGTACAGGTTGAGCTATTGAGCTTGCAATTGAAGAGAGCCAAGAGGAGAACAGACACACAAGATATGGAGCTTGCCATGGATCTGATGGTGTTACTCTCCCAGAATCAAGATCGGAATGCCGATGGCGCCATACTCGAAAGGCTCGCCAAGAATTTGGAGCTGCAGACCCTCCCAGATTTGAGGGCGGAAACGATGGCCATCAAGAAACTCATCAAAGAAAGAGGCGGCCAGAGCGGTGAAAGCGCTCGACAAATCGTCGATATGCTCGGCAAGTTTAAGCAAATTGCCGGGATCGAAGATAGCAATGGCCTGGACGATGTCGCCTTGCCTAAATACCTCGAGAAGTGCCCTTCCTTGATGATCCCCAATGATTTCCTCTGTCCTGTTACTTTGGAGATCATGGTGGATCCCGTCATAGTCGCATCAGGACAGGTATTTCTACGCCATTCTCGATGTAACCTGAATCAAACACCTAATTCGCTGATAAAAAAAAAACTTGCGTTGAATTGTTCTCGTAGACATACGAACGACGAAGCATACAGAAATGGCTCGATGCGGGCCATCGGACATGTCCCAAGTCCAGGCAAATCTTAGCTCACCTTTCACTAGCGCCCAACTACGCTCTTCGAAACGTGATCCACAATTGGTGCGAGAAGAATAAGATCGAGCTATTGAAGCGCGAACAGATCGAAGACTCCGATTCGTTAGATGGCAAGGAAGATATCCCTACCCTGGTCGAGCAATTGTCCAGCATTCATCTCGATGTGCAGCGCAAGGCGGTGAAGAAGATCCGTTCGCTGTCGAGAGAGAATCCCGAAAACCGAGTTGCGATCGCCAAGCATGACGGAATACCTGCTCTAGTCAGCCTTCTAAATTACCCCGATTCTAAGTTGAAAGAGCACACGGTCACGGCCCTGCTGAACTTGTCCATCGACGAGTTGAACAAGAGACTCATAGCCAAAGAAGACGCGATTCCGCTGATAATCGAGATTCTGAAGAATGGCACGGTCGGGGGAAAGGAGAACTCGGCCGCAGCCTTGTTCAGTCTGTCAATGCTCGACGAGAACAAAGAGTTGATAGGAAGCACGAATGGCATCCCTCCGTTGGTAGACCTGCTACAGAATGGCACCATCAGAGGGAAGAAAGATGCTGCCACTGCGCTCTTTAATTTGCTTCTGAACAGCAAAAACAAAGTCAGAGCCATCAACGCCGGAATAGTTAAACCATTACATACACTGCTGGACGACAGGAACCTCGGCATGGAGGACGAAGCCCTCTCCATTTTTCTTCTCCTCGCATCTCGTCCTGAAGGTCGCGGTGCGATAGAGAAGCATTCGTTCATCGAGAAACTCGTGCGATTGATCAAGGAGGGCACCTCGAAGACAAAGGAATGCGCGGTCGCGGTGCTGCTCGAGTTGGGCTCGCACGACGCTTCCTTCACTTCGACCTTGATGCAATTTGGAGCATTCGAGCATATCTGTGAGATAGAGAGAAGCGGAACCAACAGAGCGCAGAGAAAGGCCAAGACCCTTCTGCAGCTCATGCGTCAGTGCCAGTTGCCAAGAAGCTTAGCGAGGCTGAAGAGTTAATTGCGCCAAGTTGTCGATTTACTTGTTCTAAGTTGCAAAAAAAAAAATCGGATACATCTGTGCTTTAAATCGTCTTTCTCAGTGCCGTGGGATGCTAAATTGGTAAGCAATCCATTTTGTGTCCATTTTTGGAAACTTTCAGACAGTGTCCATCTAGTTAGATGTCCCCGTACTTCGTTCGTGTACCTTTTTGGTTCCGAAAAATGAATTGTTAAAAAAAAAAACTTCTATTCTGTTAAAGCTTTTGAAGTATTGTTAGTATATTATTATTTTGCATTCCGAGTCTGATATTATCTATTATTATCATAAGAACATCTACATCAGTTTTTCTATAATTATATCTAAAATTTAAAATAACTGATTCATTTTATTAAATTTAAATAATTATTTTTCACTACACATTATATCAAATATCTTAAAATTTTCATCATCCTTAATTTTTTTATTATTTTCTTCTATTTTTTCTATTTTTTATTATTATATTTATGGAATTATGGAATGAGTCGAAGGAAAGAGATTAAAAAAATATTATTTTATTTTTATAGTTGAGATTTCATTATTTAAATTTAGAGAATCATAATTCATCATATCTAATCTAAATTTAGGGAATGAATATGATAACTAATGAAAGAAATTTTAGTTAATCTATTTAAAATTTAAGATAAAAATTTTAAATACTATAACTGATATGAATGCTCTAAAATTATAAAAAGAATCTAACACTTAAGGGTCTCACGGTCGACTTACTGTGAAAAAGATAAATCAAGAAGAATTTGATAATATCTAAAACGTTTTTCATTGCACTTTAAAATGTATTTGGATGTACTAAATTTAATATCAGAGCACATGATGAAATTCTTTGAAACATCGTGGACCTTATGGAATGAAAACTTCATGTGAAAAAACATTATAAATTCGGTAAATTATTGAATAATGTATTTTAAGTTTCCTATTACCTAAATCGCATAGACAGTTTTAAAAATATCCAAATCACTTGCCTGATAGCTATTTTGTCCCTTCATTAGTTCACTTTCGCTAGCTGAATCGATTGCTACAGTATGATGATACGATAGATTTCTGTGAAAAAAAAAGAATTTTATTTTTTAAAAAGTGATTTTAAAACTTTCTATGATAAAAAAATTAATTGCTCTAAATTTGGTGTATCAAATTAATATTTGAGGGTATATATATAATAAAGAGAACTAGATGAATGCATAGAGATAGGGAGGAACTGAATCACATGATTTTAAAAATATTTTCTTTTTCTAATTTTTAAACCAAGTGTGCAGCGAAAAAAATAGTTAAACACAAAATAATGAGACAAGATATATGATTTACTTGGTTTGGAGCGTTCAACGACTCCTACTCAAATACGTAAGTCCTTTGGACCTTTCCGATAGGTAATATACTAAATTCAAATCTCAAATACAAAATACGGGAACAAGTGTAACACCCTACACTTTCCTATGCAAATATAATAATAATAAGCATGCACAATAATAGATTCGTTACCAACACGAAGATGTCAAAATGGATGTGCTTGTGTGTTGGTGTCGGTTTGTCGGTGGCGGTCGGATGTAGTCGTCTAGCAGTAAGGCAACAACGCGACGTAGCAGTATGAAGTCGAAGAAGCTGGATGGTCGAGGAATTGCATAGTAAATATGTAGTTAAGACTCTGCTCAAAACCCTCTTTTAAACAATATTGGAGGCGCTTCCAAGGATCTAGGATGCCTTTAATAACACTTATCTGATCCACAATCTTACGTCGTTATTCACGTGAGGGTGCTTCTATCAGCTCCGAGGCGCCTCTAATATGCTCTGAAGTGCCTCCAGACACCTCCAAAGTGCCTTCCCTCAATGAACTTTTATTCCTGAAGTTTATCCATGGGAGGGCGCCTCCACCCTATCCAAGGCGCCTTCATTCAGTTCTGAGACACCTTCTCGTAGATCTGAGGTGCCTTGAGCACTGTTCATCCAAGGCTAACTTTTATATTTTAGCTCCTACAAAATATGTTAGTCCAAATAACAAAGATATTATGTAAAATAGAGTTAGCACATGAATAAAATAAATAAAATTATGACTTAGATCCTGTCTTACCAAGACTAGGATCTTGTCATAGTCTCAAGTTAGACTTTCAAAATGGATCTAAGTTGGACCAATGCCTACAACCCTACTTGGCTCGTCCTCACTAGATCATTCTCCTCCAATGCTTACATCACTTATCATTTGTTGGCTTATTCGACACTTGACCCACCAAAACTTCATGCCAGATAATCCATCTGGACTCCAACCAGTTGTTAGGTCTTACAGATCCAATTGGACTTCCAACCATATATGAACCTATCTAATTTTCTCATGCTAGCTATCAAGTCCTCTAAACCTAATTGGACCTCAGCTTGGAGTCAAATCCTATCAAGCCTTTCAGTTATGCGCACTTGATAAATGAGTTATAAAAGAAGTCTAACTTTTGTTGGTACAGTTAGCACCAATGGTCAAACCTAAGTTTTGATGAATGATAAATGAATTAAAGTTAAGTGTGATGTGATCTAACTTTGTTACCAAGTATGTAAGACCTGACACCAGGCTGAAATCCAACTAGATCTGTTGGACCTCATAGTTGGTGGGAAGTCTAGATAGGTCAAGGAGTGACTCGATATCTGGCTGGAAGTTCGGCTGGGTCCACGGGACCTAACAGGTAGCCAAAGTCTAGGGTCGTAAATGAACCAACCAAGCTCAATAACCAATCAAATAACTAAAAGTTTCAAACAATCAAACAAGCTTGAATTGAGAGCTTGATAACATCTAAATAAACCAAGATTAAACCAAGCTCAAGCCAAGCTCAAACCAAGCTCAAGCCAAGCTGGAATTGAGAGCTTGATAATATCTAAACGAACCAAGCTCAAGCTAAGTTTCAAACAAGGTCAAGCTCATAAAAATAAACCAAACCAAGCTTGAACACTCATTTCAAAAGCTTGGTTCATTTTAAGCTCAGTTCGGCTTGGTTACCTTATCAAACAGGCTTGAACACCCCAAAGCTCGGCTCGGCTCGGCTTGGCTCGGCTCGTTTACAACCCTACTAAAGTTTAGTTGACTCTGTGAACCTGACAACTGATGGGAAGACATGGTGGGTCAAAGGTAAGTCAAGAGATTCTACATGGTAAGTAAGGTAAGTCACTGGAGGAGAGTATTCCAGTGAGGACGAGTTCCAATTATGGACTTTAGGTGTTGGTCCAGTTTATATCTATTTTGGATACCTAAACTGAGACCATAATTAGATCATGATTTTAGACAGACAAAATCTAATTAATAATACTTTTCTATATTGTGCTAACCTTGTTTTACAGGTTACACTTTATTTTTGAATTAACGCATTTTGCAGGGTTGAAGTAACAAAAATCAGCCTTTGATGAGCAATGTCCGAGGCACCTCAAAGATGCTTAGAAGTGTCTCAAATCAACACTTGGAGGCACCCTTAAGGAGATAAGATTGTCGGATAAAACTTCATGGCATGAAGGTGCCCTGGAGGCGTTGGAGGCACTTCAAAGGTGCATTGGAGGCGCCTTAGAGAGCTTGGAGGCGCCCCGTGTAGATAGAAACTAAAGTTGGCAGAGGTGATCGAGTCCGAGACTTTGGGGATCATTTTTGAGTTTGGAGGTGTCTCGAATGAGCTTGGAGGCGCCTCTAACATTCTTTAAAAGAAGCATTCGACTCGTAGAACCGATACAACTCATCTTTCAGCTACTATGACTCTTCTGCTGCTGTGCTACTACTCCAAGATATTTAACCACTGCTTGTAGACGGATACCAACACATGAGCGCTCCCACAGCTACATCTTTCATGTCGGTAATTTTAATTAAAGTCATTTACTTTACTATATAAAAGGAATGTGTGGGTTGCTATACTTTCCCATTTTTCATACTTGTATTCGATTCCCTCTTCTGTTAGTTTTGAAAGAGGTTTATAGTAGATTGTACATCGATATAGTCTGAGAGATCATGAGTCTTGGAGTAATAATCGACAAAGACTCCGAACCAAGTAAATCTCTTTGTGTTTATTTCTTTTATTACTTTGTTCAATCTCTATTTTCCGCCACACTTTTTTTTAAAGATTTAAAAAGATTATTTTTAAAATACACGTGATTCACCCCTCCTCTCACATGTCTCGATCCTACAACTTTAATCTTTGTCATACATCAAAATCTGAGTTCGATTATTAATGCAAATTGCACCAGCATGAACAAGGTTCTATGTACTCGTTTAGTTTTCCTAATTGTATTCATGCCCTCAAACACCATTTTCATATATCATATTGAGAGCAGTAAGTTTTTTTTAAACGTAAATAAAGTTTTTAATCAATTGTTATAGCAATCAATTTAGTATATTTTTGTGATCATGAATAGTAACTTTAATCGATTGCTACATTGTAGCAATCAATTAAATCTTTTTTAAAAATAATTAAAAGGCCTTCTATGATAAAATTCATTGTTCTCTGATCTTGTCTAAAATCTGTGAAATGGTGCGCTGGCTTCGGCGACCGATGATATCTGATGAAAATGACCCTTTGAAGAAATGGAAGAGCCCCTCCGCGCTCCTACGCATAGTGAGACAAACCAACAAAGCGTTAGTGACCTAAGACTGTGGTGGAGATCCCTGGCTAAGTCCTCCGACGCTTAAGTTAGTTTCTCTCTCAAGGGTGGAAGAAGAATAATAGTAACTGAAGTACTTTAAAACAAAGTTTAGATGCTAGAACTTGTGTACCTTGCTAATGGAGATGATCCATTTTTTATACTATCTCATGTAACTTCCATAGTCATGAAGTGGTTCTCAGTTTATTAGAGTTTGTTAGGAGATGAAGTCATCTCTTGAGCTTTGTGCAATAATCTTTTTAAGGAATCTTTTTGGCACCCTAGATGTACCTCTTTTATCGTTTGTGACTCATATTTATGATGATATATGCATATGAACACGTCATTATAATTGAAGAAGCTTCTAGAAGATATTTCTCGCTAAGTTTGTTAGGCTGTCATACTTATATGCTTCTGTTAAACATGTCTCGATCTATCATTTAACCCGGTCGTGTACATATTGAAAATACCTTTTACTAAGCATGTTTCAGTCGAAAATTTTTATGCACTTTATGTAGGGGATCGGTCGGTCGGCTTGAAGGGGGGTTGGATAGACGGTGCCCCCAAATCGATTGATCTTCCTACACTTGTTAGTATACGTAGCTGAATATACAAAACAAACAAGTTAAAGGAAATTAAACTAAAGACAAGAAAGAATGCAAACCAAGCTACACGATCATTTACGTGGTTCGGAGATAAAGCTCCTACTCCACGGCGTGTCCTTGAGGTGGGTGATCCCTATCCGTCAGTGGATTACTCCCCGGAAGACCTCCGGCTAGCTTACGTAGCTCCTTGTGGGTGGAGAAACTTCACCACGACTCTCACCAAGGACTCTTTATAAGCTAGGGCACAGGTAAACTACTAATAGAGATTAACCACCTCTATTTCGTCAACTATAACCAAGCTCCCAAGCTTTGGTTATATAGGTCGCGGGTTGAAAACTCCGCCTACCAGTCGACTGTCAAAACATGCAGTCGACTGCCCTCTGTGGAAATTTGACCGTTATATCCCAACGGCTTGATACTAGTCGACTGCTAAAACTTACAGTCAACTGGTGCAGTCGACTGCCAAAACATGCAGTCGACTGATCCACACTAACCGAACGAACAGAACCATTCTGTTCACACCCAGTCGACAGCACGGTCGACTACACCAGTCGGCTGCTACAGTAGCGCTACAGTATTGCTACAGTGCGCTACAGTAAAACCCTAAAACTAGGATTTTACTCCGAGTACAATCTCTCATGCACTCGTACCCTTGCCCTTATGACTCACTTGATGCTTCTTTGCAGCCTGAACCTCTTGCCTTCAAGCCTACTTTCTTTAGCTCTCGTCCCTCGGATGCATTCAAGCCCGCGGCTCGTCCCAATGCCATTCTTCGTGTATGTCTCGAAGTCGCTTCCCTCGGCCCTTGTCCTCGCTGCCTTGTCCACGGTCCCTCGGATGCTCCATCCTTCATCGGACCCGAAGCCATCAACCTGAGTCACATGTGTATCCTGTAAACCTGCACAACTCAAATACACATATCAAATATAAGGGTGAACCTAACTTAAACTCTTTGCCCAAACACCAAAACACATGGTCGCACGGACCATTGGGATTGCTCCAACACTTTACACTCAGTCAGGTTTTACCCGGCCGAGCACATATACCCACACTGGTGTTTGCTAGGCTTTCAATCAGCCGGTGATATACTAAAAATTTCCATAAAGCTTAAATGCCTTTACGCTCGGTCGGACATTGCCTATCCGAGCACATGTGAGCATATTAATGCTCGCTCGGCCTTCCCTTGACCGGTAATATACTACAAGCTTTTATAAGGCTAAGTGCCTTTACGCTCGGTCGGATTTTGCCTGATCGAGTGCATGCAAGAACATGAGTACTCGCTCGACCTTCATTCAGCCGGTAATATATTACAAGCTTTTATAAGGCTAAATGCCTTTACGCTTGTTCGGACTTTGCCTGACCGATCGAGCGCAAGCACATGAGTGCTTGCTCGGCCTTCACTCGGCCGGTAATATAATATAGACTTTTGTAAGGCTAAATGCCTTTATACTAAGTCAGACTTTGCCTGACTGAGCGCGTGCAAACACATGGGTGCTCGCTCGGCCTTCACTCGTCCGGTAATATACTACGAGCTTCTATAAGGCTAAGTACCTTTATGTATGGTTGGGCTTTGCCTGACCAAGCGCGTGAAGACACCTTGGTGCTCGCTCGACCTTCACTCGACTGTTAATATACTACGAGCTTCTATAAGGCTAAGTACCTTTATGCTTGGTCGGGCTTTTCCTGACCAAGTGCGTGACGACACCTTGGTGCTCACTCGGCCTTCACTCGACCGGTAATATACTACGAGCTTCTGTAAGGCTAAGTACCTTTATGTTCGGTCGGGCTTTGCCTGACCAAGCACGTGAAGGCACCTTGGTGTTCGCTCGACGTTCACTCGGCCGGTAATATACTACGAGCTTCTATAAGGCTAAGTGCATTTACGCTCGGTCGGACTTTGCTTGACTGAGCGCGTGAAGATACATTGGCTATATACCTTTCTTATTCTTCTCAATCATAACTCCTTCATTCGATAGGCCAACCTATCATAACTCGTATCATTCTCAATATGATAGATATATCAAGTTGATGTTGTAGGGCATGAATATAATCAAGAGAACTAAATGAATACATAAAACTTTGTTTCATGTCATTCTGAGTTCTCTAGATCCATCTGTCATTTTGGCCAAAATTGGATGATGGACCTAGAAAAGTCAAAATGATATGAAATCATGTTATATGTGTTCTTCTAGTTCTCCTAATTATATTCATTATCTCAAATATTATTTCCATATGTCATATTGATAGTAGTAGTTTTTTGAATATGAATATATTAAAAAAAAAAATCTATTTTGTATTTAAAAAATTACTGTTATCATTATAGTGTTTCAAATTGATGTTTAAAAATATAGATGATCCTGTCCGAACCAAGAGTCAGCGGACGCTGGGCACGTGGCGCTCTCTGCTGGATCCTCGAGTGCTCCGGCGAACCTGCAACAAAACCGAGCCGGGAGGGGTGTCCCGGCGACGGTCCTCCGACGCTCAAGTCAGGTAAGTGGTGGAGAGAGTGGCTGCCAAATTTGTATTATGCGTACCTTTGGCGAAGTAATAGCCTCTTTATATAGGACGGAGAAGGGACTGATGCACGCCCACCGAGGTGCGTACGTGTCAGCCACCCATACCACGGTATGCACTTGTCAGAGAGCTTACCTGACACCATGCTGCCACAGTCCGAGCATGTTCTTTGATGGGACGGCAGGACCACCCGTTGTCAGACTAGAAGTATGGCACAGCCATACGACTTGACGGCTGTCAGAAGATGTCCCCGTCTTTTACCCACCGTCTGACTGGGGTGCCCGGCCCGCCGGGCGGGCGATGAACGTCGTCCGGACGGCCTTGATTCTTTGCGCCGTCCGGGCGGCACCTCCTTCCGCTCGGTCATTACGCACTGCTTTATTTGAGCGTCGGACCCCTGGTCCCTACCAGGGTGCCTTTTACTATCAGATTTCCCTTTCTTCTGAGTCCGGTCGGCTCGCCCTTTTCCGGCGAGCCACTGGACCCTTTGACCTCCCCTCAGCGTTGACTCCTTATGGGGTTCCGGATCTTTACCGCCGGATCACTTGCCTTCCTCTCGAGTCTAGTCGAAGGAGGCAAAGTCCGACTGACTGGACTGCCGATCTGTCGAACAATGATCATTGCCTTAGGCCGCTCGGCCAGGCATAAAGATGCTCATCCGTGCGGCGATATCTGTCTGTCCGGCGATACTTTGTCCATGCCTTGTATTTTCTGGGAATCGATGTCCGTTGTTCTCCCACACTACCCATCACGTGCTCTGTGCACGGTAAGGGGAGCTCATTAAATGCGGCTAGTAACCGGCTGACACGTGGCGACCGTGCATTTGTCAGAGTATGGCAGTTGCGTCACTTCCGATGGGACAGCCGCCGTTTGAAACGGATGATCCGATGACAACCTCGATATCGACGACCTGGATCGGACGGTGGAGATCGTTTCCGGGCGGCGATATAAGACCCTTGACTTCGTTTCCGCCGTATTTCGTCTTCTTCGTTTCTAGACTCCTATCATTCCCCCTCTCGCCGGCGACCTTGTTCTCAGACTTTCCGACGATCACACGGCTTCTTCCGGTCATCTTCCTCGCCTGTAAGAGCCTTTTTCTCGCTTCAGACGCATTCTTCTTTCTGTTAATCATCCTTTTCAGCCGGTTTTCTTCCATTGCTTGAACCATCCTCTTCTATCCCGCATTCTGGCCTTTCGATCATGACCAGTACCTCGCAATCAACCGGCGGTGCTCCGGGTCTTTGGTACTCAAACATGGAAAGTCGGTTCGACGAGGAAGACGCCATGCGCCTCACTCGAGCATATGACCTACCGACCGACCACGAAATAGTGTTAGCCACGCCTTCCGATCGGCCTAACGATCCTCCACCCGGCACTGTTGTCTTCTTCCGGGATCAATTCCTGGCCGGACTACGTTTTCCTCCTCACAAGTTTTTCTTAGAAGTTTGCAACTATTTCCGCATTCCGCTCGGCCAAGTAGTTCCTAATTCTATTAGGTTGCTGAGCGGAGTGGTAGTTTTGTTCAAACTGAACGGCATTCCCTTAACCCCAAAAATCTTCCACTACTTCTACTATCCCAAGCAAGCCGAGTGGGGCACCTTTGTTTTCCAATCTAGGATAGGCTTCGTCCTTTTCGATAATATGCCGAGCTCCAACAAACACTGGAAGGAGCATTTTTTCTATATACGCTTGCCCGAGCGGCCCACTTTCCGCACCAAGTGGCAGACGGCTATGCCTGCGCAACCGGAGCTCGGCAAGTTTAGAGGTGACGCAGACTATCTCCATGCAACCGAACAGCTAGTCGGTCAGCGCTACCACATTGACAAGATGCTTCTCCCAGGAGTAATGCATATATTCGGCTTGTCTTCTACACCAGCCGATCTGCCTTGTAGCATGAGTAAGCTTCCCTATCTTCCCCTTTATTTTGTTCTAACTGATTTATTCTCTGCTTCTGCAGCTGAGGTCATGTGGCGGGCCAGAGCCACCGAGAAGCTCAAACTGAAGGCCACTCGGATTGAGGCGGTGACGAGCCAGGAGGCCGCCGAACGGGGCATTGCTCCGGCTGATCCGTCCGGCGAAGAAGGTGAGGGGACGCCAACGGTCCCAGAAGCCCCGGACGCCCCTGCCCCTCCTGATGAGGCCACGGGCAATATAGAACCTGCGAGTGAAGCTGAAGTGGAGGGCCGTTCGGCCGATGATGTGCCGCTGCGTTCTCGGAAACGCCCGCGACCGGAATCTGCCCCTGCCTCTGCCCCTGCCTCTAACCTCGATGAGCCACTGCCCGAGCGGAGCGCGGGCGCACCGGTGCTGTCCGGGACGGTTTCCCTCGAGAGTACCCCAACTCCTCAGGGCTCTCCGAGGGCCATCTCTGAGGTGCCGCCGTCCAGCCCTTCCAGAACTTTGCGCCGTATCAGGCGTATGGGTGAGCTTCCCTCCTCTTCTGCCGGTGGGCCGTCCGATAAGGCCGCTGCTTCTCAGAGCGAGCCGAGCAGCCAAAACTTGATAAAGACCGTTCTGCGCCTCCCCTCAGAGGCGTACATGGCTGCTGCTGATCGGCCAGTGGTCCCCGAGCAGCAGATTACTCTGACGGGCCCTCTTGCCCAAGCTTGGATAGATGCTCGGCGTCGCATAGCCAAGATGACTCCCGGGTAGCTCGGCGATAGCAACCTTCAACAGGCCACCGGGGTATGCTCTCCTTTTCTTTATTTGCATATTCGAATTAGGTTTCTAACCTGTGGACATTTGTTGGTAGAACTGGGTGGAGCAGATCGCTATTAGCAATCGATTGGCCGAGCTGGAGGACGAGTTGAAAAAATAAAAAACAGCGGGGGACGCCAGGCAGTCGACGGCCGCTCTGGAGAAGGCCAAGAAATCGCTAGAAGCCGAACGGAAACGAGCCTCTGATCTGGCGAGCAAGGTCGTTCGACTTGAAACAATGATTAAGCAGCGAGACAAGGAAATCCAGACGGCGACCACTCGGAAGCAACAGGCCATCAACGATATGGACCACATGAAGGTGGAGATCCGGGGGCTGGAGCAACGCATCAAGGACCTGGATGCTCTGCTGGCCACCGAAAAAGAGAGCCGCTCGGCTGATCTCCAAAGATTCGATGGAGACTTGAAGGATCTCCAAGCTGCTAGCGACGCTGCCCATGCCTCGCTCAAGGAGTATCAAGAGGGGGAGTCGGCCCGCTCGGACGAAGTGAGGAAGGCGTTCCTCCGCTCGGAAGGCTTCGGAGAGAAGTTTACCGACAAGATATCCCTCACGTTCGAGGAGGCCATCAAGGCGGCGGTGGGCTATCTGAAGACCAAAGGTCACCTGTCTGCCGAGCTGACTATCCCCCCCGAGGATCTGGCGAGCGTGATGGACGCCATCCCCGACGCTCTTTTTGATTTCAATGTGTGAGGAGCGTTTCTGTAAACTTTTTTGAATTCCCGCCGTTCGGCTCCGCTTATCTATGTAATGACTTTTTTGGCTTGCATATTAGATAATCTTCTGCTCCTTTCTATTTTAGCAAGAAATTTTTCCCTCGTCCCAACTTTAAGTGTCTCTCGATATTTATCGTCGGAGCTCGACGCGGATATTTATAGCCGGTCGGCGCGGCTCTCGATTTTTAACGACGGGCTCGTCGGTTCGTCCGCTCGGATTATTTATGCCGGCTCGCTCTCGATATTTATCGCCGGAGCTCGACGGCGGATATTTATAGCCGGTCGGCGCTCGATTTTAACGACGGGCTCGTCGGTTCGTCCGCTCGGATTATTTAGACGCCGGCTCGTCTCGATATTTATCGTCGGAGCTCGACGCCGCGGATATTTATAGGCGCGGCTCTCGATTTTAACGACGGGCTCGTCGATTCGTCCGGTATTGATGCCGGCTCGTCTCTCGATATTTATCGTCGGAGCTCGACGGCGCGGATATTTATAGCCGGTCGGCGCGGCTCTCGATTTTTAACGACGGGGCTCGTCGGTTCGTCCGCTCGGATTATTTATAGACGCCGGCTCGTCTCTCGATATTTATCGTCGGAGCTCGACGGCGCGGATATTTATAGCCGGCCGGCGCGGCTCGATTTTAACGACGGGCTCGCCGGTTCGTCCGCCGATTATTTATAGACGCCTCGCCTCGATATTTATCGTCGAGCTCGACGCGGATATTTATAGCCGGTCGGGCGGCTCTCGATTTTAACGACGGGGCTCGTCGGTCGTCCGGATTATTTATAGACGCCGGCTCGTCTCTTGATATTTATCGTCGGAGCTCGACGGCGCGGATATTTATAGCCGGTCGGCGCGGCTCTCGATTTTTAACGACGGGGCTCGTCGATTTTCTGCTCGGTTTTTATAGCCGGTCGGCGCGGCTCTACGGTCGAGCGACCTTGGCCTTCCTTTCAAGTCTAGCTTGGATAATTACCCCCTGGCCGAACGGCTCAGGGTCCACTTCGTCGAGTATCTTGGCTCGGATAATATACCCCCTTCCGAATGGTACGGGGCTTCCGTTTTTAGAGCGCTTGGCGCCAATTTCATCCGTATACCTCCGGCCGAGCGGCTCGGGGCCTTCGTTGTCGAGCGCTTGGCTCGGAAAACCATATACCCGGCCGACCGGCTCAGGCCTTCACATCGAGCGCTTGGCTCGTAAATAATCCTCCCCGAGGTAGTCTCGGCTAAAATGTACATGGCCGAGCGGCTCAGGCCTTCGCTCCAGGCAATAACCTCCCTCTATCATCCTGAACAGCGCAGGGCTTTGGTTTCCTTCCTGCCACACTAGTATGCAGTCCGGCCGAACAGCTCGGGGTCTTCGATTTCGAACGCTGCTTATATTCTATACGCAGCCCGGCCGAACGGCCTGGGGTCTTCGGTTTCGAGCTCCCGGCTCGGATATAAACCTCCCAGCCGATCGGCTCGGGGGCCTTCGGTTTCGAGCTCCCGGCTCGGATATAAACCTCCCGGCCGATCGGCTCGGGGGCCTTCGGTTTCGAGCTCCCGGCTCGGATATAAATCTCCCGGCCGATCGGCTCGGGGGCCTTCGGTTTCGAGCTCCCGGCTCGGATATAAACCTCCCGGCCGATCGGCTCGGGGGCCTTCGGTTTCAAGCTCCCGGCTCGGATATAAACCTCCCGGTCGATCAGCTCGGGGGCCTTCGGTTTCGAGCTCCCGGCTCGGATATAAACCTCCCGGCCGATCGGCTCGGGGGCCTTCGGTTTCGAGCTCCCGGCTCGGATATAAACCTCCCGGCCGATCGGCTCGGGGGCCTTCGGGTCACGATGATAATGCCTTATATTCGCTCTTTTGACTTTTCATCTATGCATTTCAAGTATTTAGTCGAAAAATGAAATACACAGGGTGATTTACAGTGATACACCTTTCACCCGGCGTGAGGGGATCGAATTGCTTCGGCCCTCGGTCCTCTGGGTGGTTGTTGAGCGGCGTGCTGTTTCCGCTCGGCATGAACAGGTGCGCGCTCGGCTGGAGTTTCCTTTTTCCGAGCGGCTTGCGCTTCTTCCACATTTATATATTCGTTGGCCCGATGTAGCATGTGATCATAATCTCGGGGCGGCTTTCGGATGAGCGACCGGAAGAAGTCCCCATCCACAAGGCCTTGCGTGAAGGCATTCATCATCGTCTCCGATGTGGTCGTGGGGATATCCATCGCCACTTGGTTGAATCGCTGAATATAACCTCGAAGCGATTCTCTCGGCTCTTGCTTGATGGCGAATAAGCTGACACTTGTCTTTTGATAACGCCGACCGGCGAAGTGGTGGAGGAAGGCCGCTCGAATTCCTTGAAGCTCGTGATGGATCCGTCCGAACCTCCGAAACCACCGCTGAGCCGATCTCGAGAGGGTGGTAAGGAAGACTCTACACTTTACTTCATCGTAATCGATGGAGCGTGGTCAGATTATCGAACTTACCGGATGATCATCCGGTCCGTTGTTCCACCGATTCGCCGATCGTCGGAGGCACGAGTGCTTGGGCGGAGGGTCTCGTAGGATAGCCTCCGAAAATTGGCGATTGATCCGCTCGGGAGGAGTCCGCTTTCCCTTTCCTGTCATCCCGCCTTGGCATTTCATCCGAGGAAGATCCTCTATCTATTCGGGCTGGTATGGCTTCAGGGGTGCGAAATAAGGCCGATGGAATGCGACGGTGGTCGGAGGTGCTCGGCCACCAGACGCAGATGTTGCTTGTTGCTCCGCCCGCTCGGCGGATGCTTTTTGTTTTTGCTCCATGAGTTTGGCGGCCCTCATCTCGACCAGAGCATCGAGTTCTTCTGTTGAAAGCGTCACCGTGTGTTGTCATCCAGCCTCGTCCATTGTCTTCGATCGGATGCAGGAGCGTTTCCCACAGACGGCGCCAATTTGATCCTGTCCGAACCAAGAGTCAGCGGACGCTGGGCACGTGGCGCTCTCTGCTGGATCCTCGAGTGCTCCGGCGAACCTGCAACAAAACCGAGCCGGGAGGGGTGTCCCGGCGACGGTCCTCCGACGCTCAAGTCAGGTAAGTGGTGGAGAGAGTGGCTGCCAAATTTGTATTATGCGTACCTTTGGCGAAGTAATAGCCTCTTTATATAGGACGGAGAAGGGACTGATGCACGCCCACCGATGTGCGTACGTGTCAGCCACCCATACCACGGTATGTACTTGTCAGAGAGCTTACCTGACACCATGCTGCCACAGTCCGAGCATGTTCTTTGATGGGACGGCAGGACCACCCGTTGTCAGACTAGAAGTATGGCACAGCCATACGACTTGACGGCTGTCAGAAGATGTCCCCGTCTTTTACCCACCGTCTGACTGGGGTGCCCGGCCCGCCGGGAGGGCGATGAACGTCGTCCGGACGGCCTTGATTCTTTGCGCCGTCCGGGTGGCACCTCCTTCCGCTCGGTCATTACGCACTGCTTTATTTGAGCGTCGGACCCCTGGTCCCTACCAGGGTGCCTTTTACTATCAGATTTCCCTTTCTTCTGAGTCCGGTTGGCTCGCCCTTTTCCGGCGAGCCACTGGACCATTTGACCTCCCCTCAGCGTTGACTCCTTATGGGGTTCCGGATTTTTACCGCCGGATCAATAGATATAATTAATAAAATTAATTGAGTATATATGACCATGTTCCGTATCATTTCGAATTCTTTATATTCATAAGTCATGTTTTGGTTAAAATGGTACGATGGATTTAAAAATTTCAGAATAATTTAGAACCATATTTCATATACTCATTTAATTTTTTAAATTATATTTATGCTCTGGAATGACAATTCGGTATACATTGAGTTTTTAAACATAGAATAGTTTTTAATCATTATTACAATGACAATATTTATCATGAAAAATTCTCCAAGCGAAAGTAAACGAACGATGTGGCAAAAAAGATATCAAATATGTAATTTAGGTTTTTTTAAAGTTATCCATGCGATTTAATAATTTACCGTTCAAAAATTTCTACTTCTCTCCCTCCTTTCTTCTCCATCTTGATCTATAAATATAAGTCCCACGGTCATGTGCATATGTGCATAATTGGGATGGTAAATAAATAAAAAATTTATTATTTAAAGTCGAGAGATTGAATCTTGAGATTGATGGAGCGTAAATCCCTATAATTCATGTGGTAAGAAAGGAGAGGGGCTGCCCGGATAATGGTCAACGGTCCTGTGGCGGTCGCAGCCAAAGTCAACCTACCTGAGCGATCAGCTCGGACAGCGCCCGAGTCGGTGCTTTGACAGCTCGGCCGTTATGCCGAGCTTCCGACGCTCACAAGCTAAGTAGGACTCCTTTTGTTCAGAGGATCGCATCAGTCGCCCTCGGTTGAGCGGACGACCTGATCGGCTCGGCCGTGATGCCCATCGAATGACCGGGTGACTGACGAGCCGAGCGTCCCTTCCGCTCGGCCCGATACCGACAAAAATAATATCTGGCTATATCTTCCTTGAGATAAGCGCCACCGACAGACGACATGGGCAGCGACCGGACCAGACAGAGAATCGTACGGTGGAAGCTTCCACTATCACGTCAGGGAAATGCTCGGACAATTGAGGTATGATGTCAGACGCACTTTTCTGACACGACCATTTCTAGGTATGCTTTGAGGAGCGTGCATACTTCAGAAAGTGTGCACGTGCCTCCGGGGAGCCCTATATAAGGACCCCCAACCTTCGACAGAGGTATGCATTCGCATCTACTGTAGCTACAGTCTTCATTCTCGTTATTCTGCCTCGATCTCTTCTCGCCGGAGCTGACTTGAGCGTCGGAGGGTCGTCGTCGGGAACCCTTTCCCGGCTCGGTTTTGTGCTTGCAGGTTCTCACCGGAGGCTCAAGCCAGTCGGAGGTTCATACGCCGTCAATGAGAGCGCCACGTCCCCAGCGTCTGTCGACTCAGCACCCGGACATGATCAATAATGTTAACTTTGCATGCAATTTTCATGTTAAAAAAATTTTGTTTCCACTTCCTGCATGCAAAGTTTTATTTGTTTTAACTTCCTTATGCAAATACCATTACCTAATTGTTCCTCAGATTTTTTAGGTACAAAAAGTTCAAAAATGAGTATAATTCCTTTTAAATTCAGCACTTTAAACTAGAATTGAGTATATTTTCTATCAAAATTGCCCCTCATATTTTTTAGGTACAAAAAGTCTAAAAATGGATATAATTCCTATTAAATTACGTACTTTTTACTAGAATCAAGTATATATTATATTCTATCAAATTGAGCATGATTTTATAATTGCCCCTCAGATTTTTTAGGTATAAAAAATCTAAAAATAAGTATAATTACTCTTAAATTCAACCATTTAAACTAAAATCGAGTATATTTTCTATCAAAATTGCCTCTCATATTTTGTAAGTACAAAAAGTCTAAAAATGAGTATAATTTCTATTAAATCAGCACTTTAAATTAGAATCGAGTATATTTTCTATCAAATTGAACACGATTTTTTTCCTACTTAATATAATTTCTCCTAAATTCAACATCATTTAAAGAAAATTTAATATATTTTCCATCTAATTGAGCACCATTTAAAATATATATATATATTTTCTATCCAATTGAGGTGGAAAAAGAGTCGTGCTAAATTTGATAGAAAATATACTTGATTTTAGTTTAATATGTTGAATTTAAAAAGAACTATATTTATTTTTGAACTTTTTATACTTAAAAATATCCGGAATAATTATGTAAATTAGTATTCATTATATTTTACTGAAGAGTGAAAACAAAAATTTTTATCAATGAGAATTACATATAAAATTTTATTTCTAATTAAGGATTGCATGTAATTTTTTTTTATTATAATTTATTTTTTCCGTATTGATTTTGGAACGAACTGATAGAGGCATTGGAAAAGCGCTTCACCGTTTTTACCACTTGATCTGTAAATATAAAATAAATAAGAGTAATGATACGCTGCGGGAAAACAAAGCACGAAACGCTGCACGAATGAGTCATCCATTCCCACGTGGAATGAAAAAATGCATTTTCCATTCCTCTCTGTCCACCTCAACTTTGACTAAAACCCTAAATTGACACAGTTTCCCCCCGATCTCTCTTCCACAGAAGCTGCCCACCCATCTCCTCCGATTTCTCTTCTGCGCCGCACTCTCCTCCGAGAGGCTTCGCCTCTTCTTTTTCTCTTCTGCGCCGACCTCTCCTCTGAGAAGCTTCGCCTCTCCTTTTCTCTTCTGCGCTGACCTCTCCTCCGAGAAGCTTCGCCTCTCCTTTTTCTCTTCTGCGAAGCCCTCTCCTCCTTTTTCACTTCTGCGCCGCACTCTCCTCTGAGAGATCTTCCACACAGAAGCTTCGCCTCCTCTCCTTTTTCTCTTTTGCGCAGCCCTCTCCTCCTTTTTCTCTTCTGCGCCGCACTCTCCTTCGAGAGATCTTCCACGCAGAAGCTGTGCACAAGGCAGAGATCCGCCACCATCGAAGCTCTTCCATCGCCGAGTGAACCCTAAAGGCGCACCACCAGCGAAGCCGCGAAGCTCCTCCACGGCCTAAGCCCTAAAGCTCTTCCACCGCCTAAGCCCTAAAGCTCCTCCACCAGCGAACCGTGCCTTTGTACGGGTTTGTTTTTTCTTACTTGACATTAAGTTCTTCTCAAGACTGTTCTTCTTGAACAAATGCAATTATAATTCTGTTTGCCCTATTATAATTCTTGTAGCATCTCATTGATCAAACTTGAGACATGTCCTATTATTAACCAATTTTGTTTGGTTCCCAGAAGTGGAACCAATTAGGAAATTGAAAATCATGTTTAGGATATTTTAAATTTCCAACATTTTATACATGGAGATCTCTTATACTATGTGTGGCCTCCTAAGTATTAGTATAACTTTAACATCAATTACCTAAATTATAGTAGTTGAGCAAGGATATGAAAGAGTAGATGGTTTTTGTTCTTTTGATATGAAAAAGATTACAGGACAAAGGAACAAATATTCATGGCAGCCGGTTCGATATCATCATCATCTTTCACTCGAAGATGCATGAATGATGAACAAGATGAAACACCTCATATATTATGCTATTGTGGGTTAAGAGCTACTCTTTGGACTTCATGGAAGGAAACCAACCCAGGCAGACGATTTTTTTCATGCCCAAAATTTAGAGTAAGTTTTATTTATATAAAATGATTTCAAAACCAACCGTATTTATATGCTTTTTAATTATTGGATTTTGATTAAGTTTATTTGATATTCAGGAAAGGGGATGTGGCTTCTTCTTATGACATGATCCAGAATTGTCAGAGAGAGCTAAGAGAATTATTAATGATCTGAAGAGGGATAACAAAAAATTACAAATGGAGATTAGTGAATTGAAGAAATCTAATATGTACATCGAAAGTGCAGTTGATTGCAATGTTCTCCTGGAGCCTGTGAACAACTCTGTTACTATGAAGTTGAGTGATGAAATATGTTCATTTAATAGAAAGTTTAGAGTTGTTATCGTTGTATTTGTATTTACTTGGATTGTGATGATTTGGAAGTGGTTGGTGTAATTTGCTATAAGCAAATAACTGTTGTAGTAATGAAAGATGTTTTTTGGTTTTTTAATGTGCCTTCAACCTATATTAGCCATATATTTCTAATTGAAGTTTGTAAGTAGTTTTTTGATATATAATGTGATTGAAGCAATTTTAGTTGCTTTCTGGTCTTGCATTTTGTCAAATTCATATCATGGTTAATCTTGTTTCTTTCTTATTCTAGATGAATGAAACTTTTTCGTTCCATTTCCATTGCATCTAGTTTTAAATTTTCTCTATTTGTTGTACTTGTAAAAGTGTAACAACTGAGGATTAAAGTGATCCATTGTCTGGAAGGAAAGGGAAATGTGGTTTCAGTGCACGAGTACCAATTGGGTAGTAGCGAGCAGAGCTGCTCTTCAAATGGCTTCATGACCATGAGCAATGCAAAATACTAAGATATCTTCTAATAAGATTTTTTTCTTTATAGTTTTGTTACCATGTTTTTGTTTACTGATCTATTCAAATCATTGGAGAATATGTTTCATCTTGTTTATTTTTCAAGTTTCAGTATTCTAAAGGAAGTTGAGCAGAATTGTATTTAGCATTTTAAATCTGGCATCCGAGCATGTTTGGAGTTGCCATCATGCCATGTGCTAGATCACTTCAACGAATAGAGCTAAACATGGGTCAGGTCAATTGATTATATTCACCAGATTTACTGGAAACAAAATCTTTCAACTTATGAGTGGACTGTTTATTATCGTTATGATGCTGAGGAAATAGCATGCTTAAGACAATTGTTTTGCAGCATCAAAGCTACTCATACATACTAGCATTCTCATCGTGCCAAAAGCTTCAAAAGCTAGCACTCAGCTGATCACCAAGTCAAGCTGATTGCATTAGCAACACCAAAAGTGGCCGTAGGCCATTGATTTCTCCCCCAAAGCAGCGTGCACCTTGTTACTTCAAAAGCTACTTGATGCTAAAACATTTCCAGAATGAAATAATCTTGCTGAAGGAAAGGGAAATGGAACTTGAAGCTAAAATTGTAATCCTCTTAAAAGATAAAGAAGTTCTTGCCCAAGAGCTTTATCATGTCAAAGAAGAAAAGAATAACTTAGAACAGAGAAAAAAAAAAATAACTTATAACAGAGGCATTGAGATTACAAATTGGAAACTATGAACTGAAAGAGGCTCCAAATGATGCAAGCTCCAAATGATGCAAGTTCATTACAAACTTTAATTGGATACTACTTACAAACTTAAATTGGAAATATAAATCTAATTGCATTACAATTCTCAATTGGATACTACCTACAATATTCAATTGGAAACATAAATTTAATTGCATTACAATCTTCAATTGCATTACAATATTCAATTAAAAAAGAACCCAACATAGGGCTTACATAAACATCATTGCAACCCCTCAAGCACACAACAAAAAGTGTCTAAATGTCATGAACATAAATCCAGCATATTCTCTCTCTTTTGTCATCAACTCCATTTCCCCGGCATAGGCCTTAGTACACAACCTGCAAAATAAATAAAAGCCTGATGAAATTATTGGGCTGAAGGATAAAGTTAAGATGATTGACATAGTAGACATATAACCTAAGAAAGACATTCAAAGTTAAGATGCTGGGCAGAAGGAGAAAGCATGATTGACAACGAATTAAAGCAACTATCAAATGTTTACAGATCATTTCATTCCTAGTTAGGTATGTGCAAAGACATTCAAAAATAGATGTGTATTTTTCACCTAAGAAAGCTGTGCATACCTTTCTTTCAGGATCTTGCAAAGACTAATTATTGATCGCAATTTTGATACATAGTAGTTATTCTCAAAATTGATGTGTAGTAACCTAAGAAAGCTGTGCATACCTGGTGAAATCGCAACTTACATTTTTACTGGACTCATCATCGATCATACTTGGAGAATTCATATTTGATAACTCATCTTGCTTTTTATCAACTGTAGAACTCTGTAGATAGATGTAGTTATGTTCAATATTAACAAATAACAAAAGCAAAATCAATTATCACTAAAACATAACACCAAAAGCATATTTCGCTAAATATACAACCATACCTTTTTTTGAGACTTTGTCTTCGTCTTTTTCACAATTTACTCAATTTTGGATTGTTTTCGTTTCATCGGTGGCCGTCCACGAGACCTTACTTTTAGAGGACTGTGAAACTGTTTGCTCTCATTTCTTGATTCTTCATATATTTTATTGCTGTCCTGATAACCATCAAATGAATCACCAATATTTATATCCATAATTCTTTTTTTTGGCTTCTTTCAATATCCCTGTTAAAACAAAGCACCTTTCATCATTTTTTGACCCAAGCTGCCCCACTTCTTGTAACAATGGTTGAAGATTATTATATCTTTGTCGTTCCTCTGCATGATGATAAGAATCATCATATATATTGGTGATTCCTTGATATCCACGTTTAATGTCTTTGCGCCATCGTTCCAATATATAATTTTCTGGAACTATAGTGATATTTCTTTTCACTATAACTGACATCAAATGTCTACACACAATTCCACGAAACTCAAAGAGACGACACAAACACTTCATCTGAGATTGTAACTCACTATATTGTACCCAAAATGAAACATTTTTTTGAGTTGCTCCCTCTTTCCCATATATAGTTTTTGTCACCTCAAAAAAGAGTGTTGACCCTTCTTGCTTCACAAATGTAGTGTTACAAAAACATCAAACCTCGCAATTCATCTTGAAACAACTTGAATATTTTGTTAGTGTAAACACTTTGAAACTGTTTTTCAATTGGATTGCCACTGATAACTGGAATGATTGAATTGAAAGATGCAAAATCAGAATTATCTTCCTTTTCAATCTTGCTTTTCAAAGCATTGTCATATTGTTCAATAAACTGTTTCAAAGTTGTTTTTGAATGAACATAATCATCAAAAAATGCATTCATACTTTCGCTTCTTTGACTTGTTGACATCCCTGCCCAAAATTTATCTTTCACATATACAGGCATCCACTTATGACGAATTTCATATAAAGAATTCAACCAATCATTTTTCTCCAAGTTAAATTCTTCGATCAATTTTTTCCAGTTGCTATCACATTCTTCAGATGTCATAGAATTGTAAACAATATTCTTCAAGTTTCTCTTTATCAACTTATAGTTGGCATGACTACTAAACTTCGCTGGAAGTTTTTTCATAATATGCCAAAGACATAAACGATGATGAGAGTTCGGAAATACCTCAACAATTGCAATTTCCATGGCTTTGCATTGATCTGTAATAATAGCTCGTGGAGCTCGTCCTCTCATGCATGTCAACCATGATTTAAATAACCAAATAAAAGTTTCAGAATCTTCTTTAGATATCAAACCACAACCAAGTAATATGGATTCACCATGATGATTTACTCCAACAAACGGAGCAAATGACATATCATAACTATTGGTAAGATATGTAGTATCAAATGTAATGACATCAGAAAAAGAATCACATGCAGCCCTAGATCTTGCATCAGCCCAAAATATATTTCTTATGCGAGAATCTTCATCTACGTCAATCACATAAAAGAAATTTGAATTTCTACTTTGCATACGATAAAAGTAATTATTCAAGGCTTCTACATCACCATTCCCAAGCCTTAATCTCCGTGATTCAGCCACATAATTTCTACACTTTCTCTCATCAAACGATAAGTTTTCATAGCCACCAGCTTCAACAACAAATGATTGAAAACTCTTACTTAAAGTTATTCCCGCTTGATCATTCAACTCTAATTTCCTCTTAGTTTGGAAATCTAACACTTTATTACATCTAAAATGTCTTGACTTTCTTGAACTTAATGCATGATTGTGTTCAAGTTGAATACTCGTAATGACACATGATCCATCATTCTGAACTGTAATATTAATCTTTGCTTTGCAATCCGTTTTGCTACAGGGTCTAGGATAAAAAGAATTTTTCACTCTAGGAGCAGTCTTACCATTTTTAGAGCATCCAAATGAAAAATACTTCAGCTGGCCATCATCTCCTTTTTTGGAACCCAGCTTTGCAATACCAAAACCAAGAATCTGGGCATAGGATTTGTAAAAATCGCGAACTTCTTCTTCAGCTGAAAAACACATCCCAACTTGTGGAGTATCAACTCCATTTGAGCTTGACGAATCGCCCAACACTTGGAAATCACCCTCAATTAATCGTTCTTGCTTCATAACAATTTTACAACCTACATTCAAATAAAATAGCTATTAGCAAACTTTTATACAATGGACAAAGAAGACAAATGATATGCTATAAGAAATGATATGCTGCAAGAAGAGATATGTTACAAGAATTACAAATAAATAAACAATATAATATAAAAGAGACCATAGTCATATGAATAACAAAATCACAAATCTCAACAGCAAGAGATATCACAAATCACAAAAGATATACAATCCTCCATTGGAATTTCTCCCAAATATTGACAATAAATTTAATAAACAGATATAAGTTAAATAAGTATAACTTGAAGAAAAAAAATTCTGCCTATTCCATAAGATAAGAAAATGGACCCTTTAACATACTATACTGGAGAATCCATGCCTGATATAGTCACAAAAAACCTTGTGAAGCATCTGTCCAAAGACCTCCCTGAACTTCAGGAGTCATGAATTTGGAGTTGCAGCAAAGTCAAGCTTGACAAAGTTCAGAAGGAATAAGCGTGTTGCCTGATTGGTTGTTCTGTAGACACTCACCTTTCTCGTCAAGGCAGGGTCGCTAGTGGAGGAGCTTTAGGGTTTCCAGAAAGAAGCCGTGGAGGAGCTTCGCGGCTTCGCTGGGGGTGCGCCTTTAGGGTTCGCTCGGCAATGGAGGAGCTTCGATGGTGGCAGATCTCTGCTTTGTGCACAGCTTCTGCGTGGAAGAGAAATTGGAGGAGAGGGCGGCGCAGAAGAGAAGAGAAATAGGAGGAGAGGGCAGCGCAGTAGAGAAAAAGGAGGAGAGGCGCAGGAAGACTTCTCGGAGGAGAGTGCGCGCAGAAGAGAAATTGGAGGAGATGGGTGGACAGCTTCTGTGGAAGAGAGATCGGGGGGAAACTGTGTCAGTTTAGGGTTTTAGTCAAAGTTGAGGTGGACAAAGAGGAATGGAAAATGCATTTTTTCATTCCACGTGGGAATGGATAACTCATTCGTGCAGCGTTTCGTGCTTGATTTTCCCACAGCGTATCATTACTCAATAAATAAATACATTGAAAATTTTCTACTTTTATCCACTCTCCTCCCTCTCCTTTTCCCTCCCCTCTTCTCTCTGTAAACAGGTCGCACTGGAGAGAAGAATTTGTCATAGGCGAATCGTGACGCGTTCATGAGATGCCGATCGGACGGCCGTGGTTCATTTAACAGCCGAAACATATTTCGTGTTGATCAAGCACTAGGTCAGTACGGTTCCTACACAACAAACAAAGGAAAGGAAGCGAGAAAAAGAACGGGAAGAAGATGTCGAAGTCGGTGATCGAGCACGAGGTGGTGGGGCATCACGACATCCTGCGCTTCGGTCTGCACGCTGTGAAGGGCGACATCGTGGGATCCCACCCTCTTCAATCACTTCGCGATTCTGTAATCTCGATTTCGCCCTATCTTTCTCATCCTCTTTGCTAATTTGATCTGATTTTTTTAATTATTATTTCTTTCCGAATTTGGATTTCTTTTGTTATAGCTCTTTGTGTTGTTGATTATGTCAAAGCTTAACCCTAATCTTGTTTGAATTCGATCAGAAGAGTAGAATTTCGGAGGAAAAGAAGCGCATGGGGTTGGATTTTGCCTATGGATCAGCTTTCAATCTGAGGAATGATTTCGATGCTCAAATTCTATCCAGGTCTTGTATTTTTCCTCTTGAGAAATTGCATGAATACCACAAAGACAAAAATCGGTTAACTATTTGTTCTGTAAGAGAGGGTTAGGTTGTCGCAAAATCAGTAGAGTTGTTGTCCTGATCAGAAACGGGAGTATGAGAATGGAGTGTATGATGCTAAAATCCAAGTGTTACACATTAAACCCGCATAATAATGTAAAGTATTAACTCTTTAGTTCTGAATCTATGAAATCAACTTTTTTATTGATTTTTTATCACCGTGTTTTTCTTCTCAATTATATTTGCTAAATGTATTCAAGTATACCGTATAAATTTTCAATGCCAACGTTAAAGCCTTAAAGGTTTAACATTTATACCATTCGTGACATTTTCATCCTTCCATATAAATGTCAGGACAAAAACCTAACCTGATGACTATAAAATAGTAACATGCATTGGTAGTAGAAAGTGAAGAGGGTGTATGTTCCAAAACTGCATTGTACCTGAAGATTGTAGATCAATGCTAGGTGTGAAGGATATTGACAAAAATCTAATTATGTACAACTATGAACCTATGATCTGAAATGACATGTAGATGGCGATGCATTAACTTATATCTTATATAAGATCCTGCCTTTCAGTTATCATATAGTATAGTTCTATGTTTATTTTTGGATATAAGAAGTAGCATCTTGGTTTGTTCAAGTTATTGTTAGCTCCAAACATCTTTCAATAGAAAGTACTCATATATACTCTACGGCACTACTAGACCCTTGCAAACATGTGATTTTAATAATTGATAATTCAGTGTTTAGCCCCTAAATTATGAAAATCACATGTTTGCATGGATCTAGTAATGCCCAAGGGTACATATGAGTACCTCTTTACCCTCTGTTTGGATGGAGTGAGGGAAGGTTCATTAACGGAAGGGGAAAGGAGGGGAAGGAAGGGGAAGTGAGGGGAAGTAAAGTATTTAACTTCTCCTTATTTGGGAGGGACGGAAAGTTCATTAACGTAACATGTGTTACTTTGTTTGGGAGGAAAGGAAGGAGAATGAAGGTTAAATAGATAAAGTTACAAAAATACCCTTACTTTTTAAATTAGACATTTTTCATAATATTAATATTTATATAAATATAAATTAGATATTTTTAATAATAAAATTAATTTTTTATATTATCATTTAAATTAGTTATTTTTTTAATAAAAAATTAATCTTTTTATATTATTCATAACAAAACAATGAATTATCGATAATCAAGTAATTAAATGAGAAATAATGAAAATAATGATTTTAGAAACCTTAAATAAAAAAATTTGAAATATAACGCTAATAACGAGAATTCCTATTCTTTAAAAACTTATTAAATTTTGATAGAAAAATTTAATAATAGTAGATATCCTCTTAAATTTTGATGACAAAAATGATTTCTCCTTCAATTCAGTTAAAAAACATGTTGGAGCCCCTCCTCTAATAATCTGACAGCAAGCGAGCTATGAAGAAGACGAGGAAATTGGACTCCGGCGACATAGCAAAATTAGAAATTGGAACATTTCTTAAACTATTAAGAACAAGGATAAAATTGGAATAATTTTTTTTTTATTTTCCCTTCCCCTTCCTTACACCCCAATTCGGGGTGTAAGAAAATCTCTCTTTCCATGGGTAACGAAGGTTAAAACTTATCCTTCCTTACCTTTCCTTCCCTTTCCTCACTTCTTCTCAAACAAGGTTCAAAGTTTCCCTTCCCCTTATTTCCCCTTCCCTCACCTCCTCCCAAACAGACCGTTAAGGAAGGAGGAAAAGCAACAGATGTGATATCCAGTGTCCTATGGATAAAAGCAAATTAACACCTATAATTTTATCATCCTTTTTGCCTTTGTCCTTTACTCGATCAACTTCTAACAGCTACTAAAAACATTGTGTTTACTTCAACTTAAAATGTTCAAAGTCATCCAACCTTTTTTTTTACCACCTTTCAGAAAATAGTTGTATAAACACACACGTTAAGATGGATACGATACGTTTTTTAGTTCTGTTTTGACATGTATGAGGCTTGTTCTTTGCTACTAATCACATTACATGCATATTGATTTTGCTTCTTTTTTTTAATTAAAAAATTCTGATGTTATATTACTTTTACTGAGATAACACTACAATTGTAGATTCCATAGACCTGGAGCATTGCCATCCTCCATGCTAGGTTTCGAGGCTTTTACTGGTGGATTAGACGAATTTGCCTTTGAGGACTACCTCAATTGTATGCTCTCTCCTTTTTATTTTATATTTACATTTTTCCTTCTGGTTTTCCTTTATCTTCCATTATGTTTCATGTGATATCTACACTGTGGCATATTTATTTGTGGAAGTAACTGTTTATTATAATCCTCTTGGTAATGTAGTAGCTTGTCACTAACTACACTATCTCCACAGCAGTTTCACTGATTTATTAATACACTCCTTTGAGCTTGGATCGTTTCTTTTCTTTTTCCCTTGATATTTTGTGTCCTAATATCAATTTTTCGTTTTCCCTTTCTTGATTTGCAGTGCCACAAGATTCAGAATCCATCAGACCATCAGACTTGCATCACAGTATGGAAGTTCGCCTTGGCATAACAAAGGGACCTGTGTGCCCAAGTTTCACCTAGATCACTCGTCTTTGTTGTGGTTAAATTTGCTTAATGAATCTGTCTGAAGACTCAATTTGGTTGCTGCAACTACCTTTTCTTTTCAAGTGGTCGAGAGACATGTTGTGTAATGTTGCTCGAAAATTATCTTATGTCGTGAGCTAAATGAACTTATTTAAATTTTGGAAAATCATCTTATGATCACAATTTGCAATTGTTTTATTTCCTTTTCAGCATTCAAATATTAAATATATGGAAACAAGGATTGTTGGAAAAACAAGTTATGGGATAGTTGGATCCGCGATCGATTCGCGTACTTGAGAGTAGCATTGGATTTGGTTTTTACAAGCACTACGCGAGGCATTTTAATTCCACTTCGTTAAGTAAATTAAATTGTTCTAATTTCCACCAATTTGACAAATGCTACCATCATTTTTTTTCTAACCAATAATCATTACTAGTTTAGTCGGTATTATTAGCAGGTGACAATCAATCGAGGTTTTAGTGTCCGTCCGTCCTTGCCCGGTACCATGTGACGCCGTCGCAGCGTAAGCAGTGTCAGACACGTAGCCGCCGTCGACGACACTTCTGGAGCTGTCGGTTATATTTTATTTTGGCGCCTCACCTTGCCCTTTACTCGATTGATCCGGGTGTTCTGGGATTAGGGCAACGAGTTTTACTGAGTTAGAAGTGGGAACCGTGTCGGGATCGATCGCCGATCAAGGTGGAAACGGCGGTGGAAGATATGCTGTGAGTAGGGCTCCGGGTGAAGTGAATTGGAGCTGAACCGAGGTGGGTCATGGGGATGTGGGGGGAATTGATGGGGGAAGTTGAGTATTTCCGTTGGGTTGGATCGATCCGAGTGCTTCTGCTTGGGTTTTCGAGAAATCTGGGGCTTTAGAGGTCTGTTCTTCGATAGAGGAAGAGGGGGAGAATCGAGAAAGTTGAAGTCTTTGCTGCTGAAGGTGGTGGTAGCTCTTGTTGATAACTGTGATTCTTCAAGTTTGTGCATGTAGTCTTGGGACTTAGGTAATCATCGATTTCCTGTTTCTCCCTATTTGTCGTGTTTTCGGAGAATTTTTTTAGGAGCTTTCTGTAGTTACAATTGTGATTGTACGGATTCGATTGCTCCTCAAATGATGTTGAACGCCCTCTTTTTGATTCTCTGATACACTCACTATTCAATGCCAGAGTTCATTCTTTTAGCTCATTTGGTTGAACTCCTCGTCGTGTGTTGTACAAAATGGCTTGATTTGAGCAAAATAAGGTTTTTCAATTGTTTGTTTTCCCTTTCTTTTTTGATTATTATTATCCCCTTTAATGAAGTTTGATTATATCGTGGAAAGTGCAATCTCTAGTTGACTCTCTGTTCTTGCTCTTTCTAGGAAATGGCTACGCTGGTCGATCCTCCTAATGGTGTGGGAAACCGTGGGAAGCACTACTACACCATGTGGCAGACCTTGTTTGAGATCGACACAAAATATGTGCCCATCAAGCCTATCGGCAGAGGTGCTTATGGAATTGTTTGCTCATCAATCAACCGTGAGACAAATGAAAAAGTTGCGATCAAGAAAATACATAATGTTTTTGATAACCGTGTGGATGCACTTAGAACTCTGCGTGAACTGAAGCTTCTTCGTAACCTTCGACATGAGAATGTCATCTCTTTGAAGGATATTATGATGCCGCCTCACAGAAAAACATTTAGGGATGTGTACCTTGTTTATGAACTTATGGACACTGATCTGCATCAGATTATCAAATCATCGCAGTCACTTTCCAATGACCATTGTCAGTACTTCCTTTTTCAGGTATGGGTCTTTGTAATTTGAATTTATATGTGCTACTAAAAGTGAATCGAGGGGGCACCAACCATAAGCCACTCTCTCT